>NC_068988.1:81148078-81150186 GCF_001194135.2 Octopus bimaculoides
ATATATATATATATATATATATATACATACATATATATATATACACACATATATATATATACACATACACATATATGCATACAGAGATATAGATATATAACTATAGCTCTAAGTTAACTCTTTCTATATTAGAAACATTGAGTATAATTTTCAATTCAGACTTTATTTGAAATGTTATGTTAATAAAATTGTTAATAACTCTTCTTTAATTTAGGCACAAGGCCGACAAGTTTGAGGGGTGGAAGTTAGTTAAGATGGAAAGTAAACTTAGCCCCATCAGTATTTGAACTCAGAATGAATAGACCCAAAATAAACACTACACGGTATATTTCCTGATAGTCTGTATGATTTTGCCAATTGACAATGGAATATATCTGGTATTTTTCCTCTATAAAAGGCCACAGAAGTATATAAATAAATTACAGAAGTTTTAAATATTTCACTATCAGATAATTTATAGTTATGAAGATTGAGAATCTATCATCGTTATTATTATTAATATTTAAGAAGCTAACTAATTAGTAAGTATATCTGATAATGTCAGACTATATCCTTCCTTAAGTTTTTACTCTTGTCTTTCTCAACCAAGCAGCATTACATATCATGAAACGAAATTTAGTTAATAAGCATCCAAGCTGGCAAGACAATTTTCATTATTAAAATAATTTTGAATTGCAACAAAAATTTATCTGTTTTGAGTACCTCTAACATAGGCCATCTTGTTGTATACATTTAGTCTTAGATCTGAGGGTTAATTTGCACCCTTTCTCTAAACCAGTAACAAGTGACAATGAAAAGTATCATGGGTATTTACTTCTCCCTCTGTTTTAACAGTAAAACCACTGCTACTACTACTACACCCAGTTCAATTATATATGCCTACAAACATGCTAAATGAATCACACTTGTGTATCACCATTCTCACTGAGCACACTGCATATGTTTACCTAATTTGGCCTTTGATATTCACTACTAGATTGATGTTGATTAATAAAACAATCTTTTAAAAATTCAGTGAGCCTGTGGTCAACTTGTGCATATAACAAACATTTCTGTCAGGTTTGTTTTGTTTAAACGAAACATTATTTATGATGATAGAGCAAGGTTTTCTAATTTAACATTGATTAGCGCTACCTGTAGAAATTCCATGGGCCATTTTATAGTACAGAGTCAGTCATAAACATCTCCTCACTAAGTAAAAATATCTTTGATTTCTTCCACAATCCTTTGATGAATTCTCAGGAATTCTTGTCTATTCCCCTTAGTCATGTTTTTTTCTTCAAGCCTGTTTTGTCATTCTGGCTTGAGCAAAATATTCTTGCCTACCATCATCACTCATGTTTTGCCTTCTCTTTTAATTAACAATTCTTATATTTTTCCCTATTAGCTTCAGCTTCATCATATGGTACCTTCCTCACACATACATATGGACACTAATACTATGTGCACATACAAACATATCCTTATTCTCTGTCACACACACAGAGCCAATTGTTGTCTACATGTGTGTGCACAAATAGTGTACATATGTGTACATGTGTCAGCAGAATTTGTTTGAACCTCTCCCTCTCTATTTCTCTCTCTCACACACATTTCGCATTCCCTTTCTACAGCATAAGAGATTTTTTACACCACAGGAATATATTGTTAGCATAATAATAGGTAAAACTTTTCTTTTTTAAATCTAACCTTTCACTCAATATCAAACTTTAAAAAAAATTTTATTATCTCTGACATATAAACACCACAGGGTATTGACTCTTGTTATCATTGAATTTATATTTAACAAAGAAAATTCAGATTTTAACTCTCTATATATGCCAACTAATGTTAAGTATTTCTCATCACTAATTCTGGTCTAAAGAAGTAGTTTTCAAAGCACTAAGCACCTTATATGTCAGGTTTCTAAGTTCCACAGTATTAGTTAGATTTTAAAATTAATTTCAGGTAGTCATTTTTTTACATACAAAATTTAAATCCAGACCATTTATTTTTATACTCTTACAGGGATTGTAACATAGCATAAATGTTAAGGTTCTCAGTTAATCTAATATACTGATGAACATGTACCTCTCCCTCTCTCATATACATATATATATATATATATA
>NC_068988.1:81150304-81153278 GCF_001194135.2 Octopus bimaculoides
ATATATAATACACCCATGCTATAACCTACTATATGAGTGCTTGTTCTATTTTTCCCTGACATGAAAACTTATTGGACAACTGTGTGTGTGTGTTTGCGTGTGAGAAAGAATAGACCGATAAAAAAACTTATTGTAGAATGCAGAAACAAAGTGAAGTTAATAGGGTGGAAATGTAGAATTATTCTAGTGCAAAGACATTTTTGGAATTTCGATATGTAATATTTTAACAGGACATTGCAAAAACATCATTTCTATATGATGTTTTCTTTGATGCAATTAGAATTCTTTATTTGGCCTTTTTTTAAAAAAATTCTTGCAACTTCCATTTTAAAGTTAAATTAACTGCAGGGAAAAATATATCAGGGAATTTTAGTGAAGAAAAGTTATCATTAATTTCTTAATGTATATCAATGAAAATTACAGTATTTCAGAAAATACATAAAATAAATGTAATGAAACTGTTTAGAAATAAGATATCTTCATATCAGAGAATTATTTAGGCAATAAAAACAGATTAATAAACTAAATATTTTAGAATTAATAAAAAAATTTTAATTAATATGAATTTAGAATGTTTCTTTTTTCACTAAGATAAAGATAAAATACATTTTATAAATTTTCTCTTTTTTTTAAAATTAATTTTTGCTGAGAAATTAGTATAATCTCTCCTTTAATTTTCTTTTAAAAATAATAATTGCTGGGGGAATAAAAGCTTTGATACAAACTAAAATTCAAAAAGAAAATATTGTAAACAATATTATCCTTGCAACAAGAATACAAGAAGAACCATTTACTTATTGGTGTTCTTGCATACAAATTAGGATGGAGTTTATTCCAATCACTGGAAGTCACTGACGGTTGAACGGTGCATTTACAGTCACTTATTGAGAATTGGCTTCAGAGAATGTTATCATAATCTTCATCTGCATCCATGTCTCCTTCTAATAACTCCTCTTCTTCTTTTTCTAAACGGTCAACATCTTGACTTTCTTTTGGAGGTCTTGTAGTAGTTAATAGGCACTGTTCATCATCTTCCTCATCTTCCTCATCATCATCACTTAAACCAATGATCTCTTGTGGTGGAGATTCATCATATTCTTCTTCATCTCCATCATCATCATCGTCATCATCATCATCTGCATCTTCAGCTACCATTTCCTGGTCATTTTGGCACTTCTGGAATGTTAGAATACAATGGTCGTTGCTATCAAAAAGCTTCTGTAGATTTTTTCTTTGACGAATCCCTCGTTCCAGTCTGCGAATATCAAGAAAGTCTGGGGCTTTACAGTTGAGATCTGTTAGAATGTGGTCCCACCTAAAGAGAAATGACAAAAATTCATCATCACAAAACACTTTGATTAACTTGCATAAATGTTAAAAAATTAAAATGGTTTTATGAATTATAGAGAATCATGTGGCTAGTGTTTATTGGTTCTGCTGTCTTTAGTGTTACATTGAGGAAGAACAAGACTGTTGCTATATCAGTAGCTAGTCACAAGGTGACATTCCAGGAAAATTCTAATAGTTAAGAATCAATAAATGGATATACTAAAATTGAATGTGAGAAAATAAGCAACATTTACACATGAATAAATTTTTAATAAAGCTAACTGATAGAACTGACAAACATATTTTGTAAATATATGAAAAATTTAGATTTCTGGAATCTGAAAAAATATTAAATGAATTTTAATTGGTAGTAAATAATTCTGTAATTCTTTTCATTGCAATAAATAATTAGATATGAAAATGTTTTGTTATATTCCCATCAATTATATTAATAATTGTGCCTTTAGTTGAAAAGGTAAAGTTTCAAACAGTCTTTACCTAAATTCAAACCATGATGAGCCTTGCCATTTTCGCAAACAAGCAGTTGTCAAATTCTATTTCTCTTCATAGATTTCTGCTGTACACTATGCTTCAATTAACTATTATCTGCACCAATCTCACCTCCAACCAGTTCTATTTACCCTAAACATACACTTTTATTAAATAAGAATATAAGAAAAATAACCAAGATTTAAGTGATGTGAACGTAAAGCCTTTAATATGGCTTGTACTCAATATCAGTTAAAAATGACAATAATTAAAATTGTTGCTGTATTAAGTCACAACATCACTCCATATTTCTTGACCTGTTCAAATCTCTAGATCTCTAGCTATTCCAGTCTTGGCCCTGTCAGCTGCATTAAATGTTTTATTTCCTGGTCTTATGTCATTCAAACTTTTCTAATATGACAATATAAACTAATTGCCTTCTGAAAAATCTTAGAAGTTAGATTTTAGCAAAGAAGCTTAGTCATTGCAGTCTTTTATGAAAGAAAAGTAATCGAGGAAATAAAATGCTATGTTTTATGAATGAGATCGAGGCTGCAGAGAATAAGTGTATTTTGATTAAAAGGTAAACTGAGTGGTGTGTAGTGTATGTTAATACAATATTTATTGCAAAGATAAATTATAAAAATAATGAGTTACTTACCTCTTACACTGTAAACTGGGGTATTTGCTGCTGGTGTCTCCCAAAATAATCCATGTCTCTAGGTCACCAGAACATAAATCAGATCTATAATAACAACAATAATAATAATAATAATAATAATAATAATGATAATAATCTGCTCTCAGGAGGTCAAGCAAATGGAAGGCTCCAGGAAAGGATAAAATTCCTAACTTCTGGTTGAATGCCTTCCCAGAGAGCCATGAACTGCTAACAAAACTTTACAACGATGTTTTGCAAAATCCTAGATTGATGCCCTCTTGGCTAGTCAATGGTTTAACATTCCTGCTTCCAAAAAATGAGGAAACAAACGAACCAAAAAATTATCGACCCATAACCTGCTTAACAACAATGTATAAAACGCTAACATCTGTTCTGACTGAATATACCTAGAGTTTTTTAATAGAAAGTAGCATATTTCCTAATGAGCAAAAGGGATGTAAACGTGGATCTTATGGTTGTAAAGATCAGCTACTC
>NC_068988.1:81154955-81163077 GCF_001194135.2 Octopus bimaculoides
AGCAAATATAAAGATCTTGAATTAGAAATTAGCAAAATGTGGAATCTGAAGACGAAAACAATACCTATTGTCATAGGTGCCCTGGGAATGACAGCGAAACGGGCTGATTACTACCTAGCTCAGATACCAGGAAACCCCAAAATGGCTGAAGTTCAAAAGACAGTGCTCATGGGAGCTGCCCATATCCTACGTAAAATACTGTCTATGTGATCTCAAATTTTAAAACATTCTCTAGAACAACACTGTACAAATTCAAATATATGGTACCCTAGGTATAACATCTACATGAACTTCTAACTTGTTGTCTCTTGAGGTCTCTGGGTGAGACTTGGATCCAACTTGTACAAAAGATCAATTTTATTTTCCTTCCCTTCAGGCCCAATAAAAATTGCTAATCAAGGATCAACTTTACCATTAATGCTGTAAAGAGTGATTAATCAATTAATGTAATATACTAGATTAATTAAGTAATGTGATATACAATACACTAAGTAATGTAATATACTAATATATAGTAATATACTAGAGTCAATCAAATCAATTATAGTCTTTTCCACAACAGAAATCAACAAACTATTATTCTTCCAGAACTACACTGTAGAAGCACCATTTTAACCATTCAATAAATACAAAAGAAATCTGTCTTTTCTTCAAATGATGAATCTTAGCAAAGATTTTTAGAGAGAAACTGTCTTATAAAGTGAAATTGTTGTGAGGTTATAATCTTTAGGCAACATGTTTCAGTATTCCTTGTTTTTTACGACTTTGAGTTCAATCTTAAAAAACAATGCAAGTAACTCTGATATACTGAAAACAACATTGGAGTCTTTATATGTTTTTTTTTCATCTGCTAGAAATAGCAGACAAATTTCTTTCAAATGATCCTGCCTCGTCCTTACACACACACATGCTACCATTGTCTTAATACAGAGACAACATATTAGATGAGGTGGTTCTAGGTACTCTTGAAAAGAGAGTATGATCATGGTTGGAACACCTTTCAAAACAAGCCTGCTTGACCATGGTTGACTTGGAGTTAAACAACAATAACAAATCTACTATATCATCCCTTCACCACCACTCCAGCCCAGCCATAGCAACTTAGGTCCAGAAAACAGTTATGATTATACCATTAAAGGAGAAATTGACAGAATTCAACAAATGGGAAGACTGCATCAAGCTCCATTGTCTGTTTTTGCATGGTTTCTATGGCTGGATGCTTTTTCTAACACAACCACTATACTCATGTAGTAGGTGTTTTTTCTTTTTCATGTAGCTAGCACTAGTGAGACCACATAGTAACTTATAAATCAAAGGAAAAAATGAGCTCTCCAAAGAAGAAATAATTAACTCAGAATATTTGAATATTTTTGAAGTAAAGACCCCCTTCGGTCATGAATGACCATAGGATTGCACCTAGAAAGTTCCCCTCTGAGGCACAAGTCCAGGCAAGGTTGTTTATGGAACACCAGCAGTCGCTCATGCATTCAAGACTTCCCTCTCTACACCACTGATGTCCAAGAGAAAGGCAGAGGCCACAACTCATTTCTATAGCTGAGTGAACTAGAGCAACATGAAAATAAAGTGTCTTGCTCAAGAACATAACACACAACCCGGTCTAGGAAACAAAATTACAACTTCACAATTGTAAGCCCGATGCTCTAACCACTGAGCCATACACATTCATGATTCAGAATATTACAGACATAATAAATATAAAATCACCTATGGCAATATCTCATGCCAGGACAGCAAAATACCAAAGAATCTGGAATAGGGTTACATGTTTCTGCAAGTGAAAAGATGGCACTAAATAGATCAATGGATGATGCATTTTCTGGTGTTTTATTTGGTAACCTATTTGATGCTGATATATTAGTGATGAGTCATATTTCAATGGGTTTACAGTTATTTTTGTAAGGTGGTTAGCATTAGGAAAGGCATCCATCTATAGAAACCATGTCAAAGCTGACATTCAACCTTGATGCTATTCTTTGGCTCATTAGATCCTGTTAAACTGTCCAACCTATGCCAGTATCAAAGAAGGATGTTAAATGATGATGATGATTACTACACAACCTTCCTAATTCAATAGTTTGAATAATTGGAAACATGACATGCAGAGTTATGATTCAAGAAGTTTCAACTTCTAATAAAATATACTTAGTCTACATACTGAGCTCTTTTTTTCTAGTTTGTAAACAAAAGTTTATGAATCCATACATATATGTATGTACATATTGCTTTCCAGCCTCATGGTTTTCTTAGTCTTATTGTATGGCACCTAGGGAAAGAGTTTTCTACTTTGGGCCCAAGCTAACCAAAGCTTTGTGAGTGGATGTGCACGCACGCACGCACGCACGCACACACACGCAGATGGGCTGAGGTTCACTACAGCTGTTTCAGACATGTTTTTTATTGATGAACATATCAGTTACATAATTGTAATTGATTTTTTCATCAATACAAAAACACATCTGAAACAGCTGTAGTGAACCTCAGCGCTCTTATGTTATCATTTATACTACACCACACTCATAAACTTCCCTGTGTTAGATCTTGAGCCTAGAGTGGACCATGGACTGCATGCTGGAGTATACTCTTGTAGGATTTTATGTATACATTAGGTGTATTTGGTATATATTTGTGGATGTATGCATAACTGGAAGGACAAATCCGTATATGCTTTAGTAAGTATATGAGTATCTATACACACTGCTAATTTACAGGTATGCTATCCTTGACTTTACCTTGGTGCTTTTGTTATTAAAATACCTCGATTCTATTAGATCCTGAAAATAGTTATATATATATATATATGTTTATGTGTATGTATTATGTATGTGTCTCCTTGTCATAACATCGCGTGGTAGTTTCAAATGAGTGTCACTTTCATACAAGCACTGTTATACATTTCCAATATTTTGTGAAAGCAAGTCTAGCCATGGGAAATATCATCATCGTGTTTGGAAATACGTAAGGACTGGTGAGGAATGGCATCTGACTGTTAAAGGTCTGTCTCAATCTAACCCATGCAAGCATGGGTAAGTGGAAGTGAAAACAATTGTCATGATATGTATATCATTCAGCAAGTATATTGGCAAAGATGTGTCCATCAGGTGAGAAAACCGAAAAATAGATGCTTTTTTAACAAAGTGATACTTGTTCTGCATCAAGTTACAGACACTCCCGTGTCACTCTGCTTATCAGAAATACAATTAAACAGTGATTGGTTCATGAAGAATCTGTAACAATGACAGCAATGGTGACAAAAATTAAAGGCTTATTTTTCTAAAGGTTCTATTGGCTATGGTGCACTTAGAATAGTTCTTTCTGTTTGTTCAAACATCCAACCAGCCACAACAAGGATGATTGTTACCGAAACAAGATATATACAAAATTACTACTTACGAATATGCATCAGTAGCTCTCAATGGAGTATTTTCATAACCAATTGGACACAAGAAATGTTTCTCACAGTGGTAAATATAGGCTGTCTGCTTACTTTTCAGTCCTTTCTTGAGTAAAGCAAGAGCATAATCTTCTTTTAAGTTTGTTGCATCAGTACCTTGCAGTTTTAAGAACACACAGCCACGACCCGCAACCTCAAAATGTTCATTTAGTTTTTGAAATGATCTGAAATAAAAACAAAAACAATTTTTATATTAACACAATGAGGGAGCCATAGGGCAGGGGTTCTCAACTGGGGTCCATATAAGATCTTGTTAAATTTATGCGCAATATATTGGTTATATTTCTACAGCACACAAAATATTTTGTTTTTTTATACAATTATTTAATTAAAAAAATACACTAAGATTTTTTTTGTTCATATACAGTGAATAGTATGGGTCCATTCGAGTTAAATAGGAATCAAAGGGGTCCATAGGTAAGAAATGGTTTGGGAGGTTACATAATCTAATACAAAAAGCAGCTAAATTCCCTCAAGCTACACAGTAACATCTTAAAAAATAGAAGGACACAATTTGGAAAGCTGCCTTGGATGAATTGTCTAAAAATAATAAGAGATGATCACAGCTGGAATATTTTGATCAGTCTTCTCAATCAGGGCTGACCTGGGGTTAAATAACATTAACAAACACCATCAATTTCTGAGAGAGAGAGAGAGAGAGAGAGAGAGAGAGAGAGTTTATTGGACTGACAGAACTTGTTTGTATTGATCCAGACCCTACCCACTTCTGGCCATCAAAAGAATAAACGCGTAAAGTAAACTCTTGCAGGATTTGAAATCAAAACATAGACATATAAATCTAAATACAGTAATGTATTCATCATTTTCTCTACTCACTACAGAAGTGACTAATTTTGGTTTGTTTGAACATGTATGTGCTTTTAGGGGAGAGAAAAATAGGAAGTTGGAATGTTCATGCCTTTCCCAAACATATTAGGAAGTTAGGTAAAGTGACACCCACTGAGAATTAAAACCATATTGCTTTCACAACACTGCCACTTACCACTAAAGAGCTAATTAAATAATAGATTGATAGTTGATGAAAGAATTAGACCATCAAAGTAATACCTTTTGGTGTTTACTTAATTCCCTTTATATTCTGAGTTCAAATCATGCAGAAGATGATTTTACTTTCCATCTCCCCAGAACAAATTAATAAGTACCAGTTATATACTGGGACTAGAGTTACAAGCCTGTACCTCTTCTTTAAAAATGAGTGGCTTTGTTATCAATATTAGACATGGATATTCATATTAATAATCTTTATAACTGGTTGAAATTTTACATCCTTAGTTTAAAAGAGGTAGTCATGGTACTAGGACAACATTCTGCACCACACGTGATGACATCCAGTATCCTGCAGGGATCTGTTCTTGGTCCCCTGTTATTTGCTGCAGACATTAATAAAATAGATGCCAACTTAAAATATGCTACCGTGTTAAAATACACAGATGGCATTAAACTGTCCTTGAGATAAAAAAAAAAAAAAGGGATCCTACATTCTATTAGATCTTTCCCGTATTCAGATCTAGACAAAATGCAGCAATGGATTGCTGACTGGCAACTCAAGTTGGCTGTAGACAAGTGCACCACTATACATTTTAGGACCCCCCCCCCCTGAAATTTACCAACTTCTTTCACACCAATTTTAAGAAGCTTCCTCTTAATGTAACCTAGGCATTATTATCAACAATAATCTACTTTGGATGAAAACATTGCTAAAAATCATCAAAAGAGGCCAAAATATCTTAGCATCTATTCAGTAAGACTTTTATCAGCCACTCACTAGCTATCTATTTAAAGTTATAGAGGTATCAAATTGCTGAACCAGATCATGAAAGTTACAGAGTAATAGCCCAATTGATAAGAAACAGTGTTTGACTTGATGAGATGTAGTTTGTGCCAGGGAGAACTACTACTGATGTCATCTTCCTGATGGGACAGCTGCAGAAGTATTTAGCTAAGAACGAACCGTTGTATTTGGCATTTGTTGACCTGAAGAAAGACTTTGACTGAGTCCCTGATTTGATGATACAATGGTCTTTGAGGAAGCTAGGGATAGATTAATGGCTTGTGAAAGCTATACAAATCATATACAGGGGTGCTGTCAGTAAGGTGAGAGTTAACCACGAATTACAGAGACAGATTTAATGTGCAGGTAGACATTCACCAGGATTTGGTTTTCAATCCCCTCCTATTTATCATTGTCCTTCAGGCCATTACAGAGAACTTTAAAACTGGTTACCCCTGAGAATACTGTATTCTGATGATTTCGCTCTTACGGTGGAATTTGTAACAAAATTAGAAAAGAAATTTCAAGTGTGGGAGCAAAACTTGGAATTGAAGGATCTAAAAGTTAACTTACCAAAGACCAAAGTTCTAGTAAGTAAGAAAACAGTCAGGATTCTACTCACTTCAGGTAAATGGATCTATTTGATATGTCAGAGAGGTGTAAGCAGGATTTCCATACAGTATAGACAGAGTATGCTATGGACACACAAGAGGTGCAGTAGAATCTCATGAAGGCTGAAGAAGAGAATAGTGTTTGTGCATAGAAGATGCACAAGGGCCATAAAGACTAATTATCCAAGTGAAACTGATTTTCTCAAATGCTGTGAAGGCTCCCTAGAGGAAGGGGATAGCTTCTGTTACCTAGGTGACCTAATTAGAAGTGGAGGAGGATGTTCAGAAAGTGTAGTTGCTTGAATAAGAATAAGATGGAGGAAATTCAGAAAGTTATTACCTCTGTTGGCATCAAAAAGTCTCTCTCTCCCCAAGTGAAGGGCAGATTGTATGATACTTGCATACAAACAGCAATGCTGCATGCTGGTGAGACATGGATTGTGAATGCAGAGGACATGCAAAGACTAAAGAGGAATGAAGCATGTCAGTGTGCATGAACGACAAAGTGTTAATGTACTGAGAAAAAAATTAGGCATAAGACAAATCAGATGTAGTGTGCAAGAGAAACGACTGCACTGGTTTGATCATGTGATGTGTATGGATAGGGGCAGTCACATAAAGAAGTGCTGATTACTTAAAGTGGATAGAACTTGAGGAAAAGGGAGACCCAGGAAAACATGGGGTGACATAGTGAAGACTGATCTCAAGACGCTGGACATTGGGGAGGAGGTGACAAAGGACTGAAATGATTATGGAGTGGCCCTGTCCCTCCTCTCTCAGCTCTGTCAAGTAGTTTACCTACACCTCATCCTCTAACAATCATTACTTCTCTATTTAAGGGACGACATAGCTACTGTAATCATCTGAGCAGAGAATAGGCACATATTACATAGCCACTCCCCAGAACTACTTTCATTATTCATTATCAACACTGCTCACACTATTTCCACTCATTAACTCTTTTTCTGTCTTCAGCTGTTGCTCTCTTCTGCCATACATCTCTTTTACCTGCTATCGCTCTCAATGCCCTCTCACACCTACTATCACATCCCGCTTACTATAAATCCCTAAGCCACTTCCATATCTCGCACGATCGGTCGCCATTATGCATTTCTACACCCATCTTTCACCCCCCGCTATCCTCCAGTGATCTACTGTGTCTTGAGATAGTCTAGCATCCCACCACTACTTCCATCTCTCTAGCTTTCCAACTACTCAAACTTGTATCTCTATTGCAAGTCATCTGGGCTTGTTCTTCCATCACACTCTGGCCTCCAACTACTTTCCCCACCTCCCATCTATGGTCGAGGAGGCTTTTTACTTTCCCACTTCTCTCCTTTCCTTTTTCCTATTCCTTTCTTTTCTTGCAAGTTACTTGGTAACCTTGGTAGTGCAGGTAGCACAAAAAAAAAAAAATGCACCCAGTATATTCTGTAAAGTGGTTGGCATTAGGAAGGGCATCAAGCTGTAGACCATGCCAAAGCTGACACTGAAGCTCAACATGGTTTTATGGCTTGCTGAATCCTGTCAAACCATCCAACCCATGCCAGCATGAAAAACAGACTTAAGTGAATATGATGACAATGGCTATGGTAGATCTTGCAGTCTGCATTTCCAGCTCAGAACCTCCATCTTGGGTAGAATATTGATCTACTGGAAGCTATGATGAGACATGCAATCAGATAAGTATCCACTGTCAGTTACTTATACCTTGAAGGTATTGTTTCTTTGGGCACTGACATGATAAAGGGTCAATGTGTAACAGCTGACTTTGGCAGAATTTCACAAGATTATCCATTATCTTTCCAACAACTTCAGTCGCTTATTGAATTCAAAACTCCTACCACTTGTAGACATACTTATAAAATTAGGAAAAAATCCACCAAGTTCCCGTGACATTTTAAAACCTCTTTTTTTTATGCACAAAACTGTTGAAGCATGAAGTAAACTACTTGTATCAGTTGTTAGTTGTCAGAACACTGTAGACTTCAAAAAGTTCCACTCTTCCCAAATTTCACCAACACTATTCCTGGTGTACGAATGAACCTTTTCCTCTTTTATTCACTGTTACATCTTTTTGTTTTATGCTGTATACTTGATTTTTTGTTGTTCTCTTTTCCCTCTTTTAACCTCTTCTGATGAATTGTAGAGTATATGAGCTTTGTATGCAATAAGCTCATTATAATTATAGCAAAAGATGTCTTTCTCTGTTAAAACAATATATATATATATATATATATATATATA
>NC_068988.1:81163192-81190096 GCF_001194135.2 Octopus bimaculoides
TTAAAGCAACCTCTTGACTTACTGGATCACGTCTGAAATAAAAGGAACTGTAAATTAGCTTTTTATCATCACAGATAACAAGCAAAAATAATTTACTGATTTAGAAATGTTAGCGAAAAGGAAGTGCAAGAAATGAGATTTTTTGAGAAAACAACAATTTTTTTGAGAAAACAACAACATGCTGATATATATATACTAGCAGAAATACCCAACGTTGCCTGGGTTAAAGAAAATAATGAAATTTAAAAACGCTGTCTAGATTACACAGGTCTCAACTGCTAGTAGCTGATATACCAACTTTCTACATAACTCTGCAACTCATGCCAACACGGAACATAGACGTTAAGTGAAATGTGAAAAGAAAATTTTCAACTCATATATGTATATGAAATAAATACACATTTGTCCAACTTATTTCGTAGCCAAAAAAAGGTACAGATAATAAAACAATGAAAGGCCATATGTAGAGTACACACACAAACAGACAGTGAATATATCATGTTATTGTTTCACTTTTATACACACAGATATACATTCACGCATGTCAGTCGAAACGTGGAAGTGTAATAGTAATACTTCAACACTCAATGGTTTTACACTTCTGTATATGACATGGACCTATGATTCATGTAAGTGCTTCTTCATATACTATGTTTTCTGTCTTGCCACGTTTATCACTGAGAATGTAGAAGTTCTTTTCATCTTGAAGTGTAGAACATCCAACATACAGCTGACCATGTGAGAAGCAAGGTTGAAGGAAGTTAAGTCCCACCACCTTTAGAGATTGACTTTGTGCTTTGTTGATAGACATTGCAAAGCTAAGTTTGACAGGAAACTGCAGTCTCTTGAACTGAAAGGGAAGATCATTTGAAATGAGAGGTATCCTTGGAATAAAGACATTCTCAACCTTCATGTTGCCATGATGGAGAAGAGGTTTCTCAGCTGCATAGGAGACTTGCACATTTGTGCCTCTGTCAGAGTGCATCCCAGTGTGCCTCATCTTCCAGAAGACCTCTGAGATGGTAAGCCTGGCGATATGTTTGACATACTGTGTTATCAACCATATGTAAGGCTGTAAATGATGTGGGTCCCTTGACCCTTAGATAGTAGCACTCTGAGTAGCTGGGATGGACAACATAGACTCTGCCGAGTGTGTCTGATTTCTTGATTTCTAGATGATGTATGGGTGCTCCAAGTGTACATCTTTTCCATTTGATTTAGTTCCAGGTATAGAATTGTGGAACTTGATTGTATAGCAGTCTTGAAGCTACTTCATCATCTTGACAGAGATTGAAGAATGCTGTGAGTGTGATATTTTTAGGAGCTTCCATTTGTCTCTGAGATGGAGGACAATGTCATGCTTGTCATGTTCTTGCCCAACAAGAAACACAGCTATTTCATTTGCTGTTGGCCTCTTAAACCTCCCTTCATGTTGACCAGATGGTTTCTTGTCTAATCTGATAACTACCTTGTAATCCATGGTGTCAGGTAGAATTGTTTCAAGTGCAATCTTGAAGCTTCTGATCAGGTTGTTGTTATGCAGCATCTTTTGCAGAGACACTACAATGTTCATCCTGATGCCAGAAGTGTTCTTGCACCTCTCTTGCCCTTTTTGATGAGAATCACCCATAAAATACATTTGAAGGAATTTTGGTGATTCATTTGACAGAGGTAGTAGAGAGCCAATCCAATGATAAATCTGACCTCGGACCTTGAAAGTTTGCATGTGGCTCCAAATGATGTCATCTGTAGTGCAGCATTGTACTGTCTAGTTTTGTTTTGGAAGTGCTTGGAATCTTGGTCAGTTGATGACAACAGTTTCTTCAATGTCGCTGAAGGTCGGGGGATTGCAGGGAGTTTAACCTTTCCAACACTGCAGCACAGTGCAGGTGTCTCCCCAGACTACTTCTTGAAGTCAATATTTCAAAAACTTTCAAAGGTGTGAATGTAATATAAAAAGCAATATTTTTTTATTTTTTATAATTTTTAATAAAAAAAAAAAATCAAATAAACAGCGTATTATTTGTCTGAGGTCAGACTGTTTATGCATCACAAGAATGAAAGCAATTGGTGATGCTGTATTCGCGTGAAAAGTGAATATGCACACAAATCTATATCTATCTATCTATCTATCTATCTATATATATATGTATATATATATATATATATATATATATCTATATATATATACATATCATCATCATCATCGTTTAACATCCATTTTCCATGCTGGCATGGGTTGGACAGTTCGACTGGGGTCTGGTAAGTCAGGAGGTTGCACCAGGCCCCAATCTGATCTGGCAGTGTTTCTACAGCTGGATGCCTTTCCTAACGCCAACCACTCTGAGAGTATAGTGGATGCTTTTTACATGCCACCAGCATGGAAGCCAGTCAAGGCGGCACTGGTTTCAGCCATATTCGGATGGTGCTTTTTATGTGCTCCTGGCTTGGGGCTCACAACTACAATTTCCATTTGATTTGATTATGATATTGCTGATGTTGATGTACTTGACTCAATAGGTCTCCTCAAGCATGGCATGTCACCCAATGATCCAAGGTACTTTTGAGTGGGCTGGTTATGCAAGACTGGTGTAAGTTACTGCTGTGGACTCACTTTATTTGCTGGGTCTTCTCAATCACAGCATATCTCCTGAGGTCTCAGTCTTTCATCATTGCCTCTGTGAGGCCCAACATTTGAAGGTCATGCTTCACCACCTCATCCCATGTCTTCCTGGGTCTCCCTCTACCCTGGATTCCTCCCACTGTTTGGGAGTGGCACTTCTTCATGCAGCTCTCCTCGTCCATCCACAGTACATGACCATACCAGCGCAAACATCTCTTTTGCATGCCACATCTGATGCTTCTTATGTCTACCATTTCTCTCAGAATGCTTACACTCTGTCGTGTGTGCACACTGACATTACACATCCAGCGGATCATGCGAACTTCATTTCTTTCGAGCCTACGCATGTGTTCAGCAGTTATGGCCCATGTTTCACTGCCGTGAAGCATGGCAGTTCATACACATGCATCATACAATCTACCTTTCACTCTGAGTGAGAGGCCCTTTGTCCCCAGTAGGGGTAGAAGCTTTCTGAACTTTGCCCAGGCTATTCTTATTCTAGTGGTAACACTCTCTGAGCATCCACCCCTATTACAGACTTGGTTACCTAGGTAGTGGAAGTTATCAACTACTTCTAGTTTCTCCCCATGGCATGTGATGGAGTCTGTTTTCTGAGCATCTGTGGTGTTTATTGCACGTGAAAGCTATCTTCCCGATTAACCTTCCTTTGATGTTGCAGCACCTCTTATGCATCCATAACTTACACTGAGTACATCTTATGGAATTTCTACCTACACCTTTACTACAGATCGAGCAGGGCCACCAACCTGAAGGGGTGTGTGATGTGTTCGCCTTCCTGCTTACTAGAATTTTGGTCTTTGCAACATTGACTCTAAGGCCCTTTGATTCTAAACCTTGCTTCCAAACTTGAAGTTTCTTCTCTAGTTCTGGTAGTGATTCTGCTATGAGGGCCAGATCATCAGCATAAAGGACTTCCCAGGAGCAACCTGTCTTGAATTCCTCTGTAATTGCCTGGAGGACTACAATGAATAAGAGGGGCCTGAAGGCTGATCCTTGGTGGACCCCTACTGCTACCCGGAATTCTTCACCATACTCATTTCTAATCCTAACCTACTGACACCCACCATCTCTGTATAGGACCTGTACAACCTTTATTAACCATTTGTCAATTCCCAGTTTCTGCATCACCCACCAGATGAGGGATTGGGGGACCCTGTCAAAGGCTTTCTCCAAGTCCACAGAAGCCAAATATAGGGGTTTATCTTTGGCTAGATATTTCTCCTGCAGTTGCTGTACCAGGAATATAGCATTAGTGATGTATCTACCTGGCACAAAACTGAACTGCATCTCACCTAAGCGGACTCTCACCCTAATTAGTTGGGCTATGACTCTCTCCGTGACCTTCATCACCTGATGCAACTGTTTGATACCCCTGTAGTTATTTCTAACTGAAGCATCACCTTTACCTTTGTAGCAGTTGACTATGGTGCTGCTATGCCAGTCATTGGGTATGACTCCATCATGAACTATATATGTATGTATACATATACATTTGGTTTGTAAGATTCTTTGTGAGCTCATGTATTGAAGCATATTCTGTTGTGTCTGGGGAGACTCATTCTATTTTGGTGCCTTATAATTTAGCACACCCTCCAGTAAAATTTACACTTATTTCTTTTTTATTTTTCTAAAATTTTCGTTGCATCTTGCAACCTTTTCAATAGTCTTGACTCTTAGTTATTCACACTGCATTCCTTGTTGCTTGTTTGTGTGCATGTGTGTGCCTATACATGCATGTATGTGTGTATGCATGTATGTGTATGTGTGTGTGCATATGTATCTACTTGTGTGTGTGTACATTGGTATGTATGTATTCTACATATTCATGTGTTTGCATGTCTGTGCTTGTATGTTTTTATGTATGTGCGCGTGTGTGTTTGTATATGTGTGTGTGTACCTCTGTCGCCTTGTGTGTGCTTGTGCCTGTTCTGCAACTACGTACCGTTTTTGTATGTATGTATGTGCATCTCCATATGTGTGGACGTGTATCTCCATATGTGTCCTTGTGTGAAGTAAAGTGTGTGTGTGTGTGTGTGTGTGTGTATATATATGGTTATGCGTTTCAGTCTTCATTTGCATATGTGTGCTTGTTTGTTCATATAACTTATGTACCTATCCGTCTGTATGTTGATCTGTTTATTTTTATATCCGTATGCTTACATACATGTGCATATAAATATATATATTCATACACCCACCCACACACACACATACATCTATCTACATATATATATATATATACACATACATACACACACACAGATACATACATCTATCCACATAACAATCCACTAACTATTCCCGTCTACCTGTGAAAACTGTGGGTATGGGGGTTTGATATCTACTATGTATATTTCCTATTTAGTATTGGCGAAGTTTCATTTATGAGGATGTACTCCCGTATTTGTCTCAGAGTTGGGTTGTTTGGGTGCTTGGATAAGATGCGGATGTCAAGCTGACCCAGGTTTCCTCCATGTTGGTCCTTGACATGTTGATAGAGTATGGAGGACTGTTTTATATATATATATTTTTTTTTCTGTAGTTTCAGCTCAGAACTGCGGCCATGCTGATGCACTACTGTTTTGCTACACTGTAATTACTGAGATCCTCCTCCAATATGCAGCACTTGGTGAAGAATGGAGTTTGATGTAGCTACCCTCATTTGCTCCCCTTGCTGTGAGGTAGGTTCATCTGGGACTCTCGACAGTAAGAGGTCCAACTTTGATTTAAAAACTCCTTCATCTACTTTGTGCAGGTTCCTCAGGCTCTTTGGGAGAATATTAAAAAACTGTGGGCCCCTGAAATCCAGGATGTTGCAGTAACTATTCCTGAAGTGCGATGGCGTTGCTGGGATCTTTGGCACTATGCAGTGTCGTCCAGTTCTGACATTGGTGTAGCTTTCAATGCCAAAATTTGGCACAATTTCTTCCAGGATCTCCCAGAGGTATATTAACTGCATACCTCTCCTGCTTTCTCTCCAGAGAGTAGAGTCTTAGCTGTTTCAGCCTTTCCCAGTAGCTGAGCAGTTGCAAAGAGACAATCTTCTTTGTGAGTCTTCTCTGGATTGCTTCAAGGTTCGCTGTTAATTTCACACTGGTGGGTGACCATAGCTGGGAGCAGTAATCCAGGCAGCTGAAGACGAATGTCCTCCAGAGGTCCATCATGGTTTCCTTATCTCTGGTTCTGAATGTTCTCAGGATCCATCCAACCAGTCGTCTGCACTTTGTCACCATCCTGGCAATGTGCACTTGGAAAGGGGTATGATAACTCATGTTGATACCCAGGTCCCTCACTGATTTAGGACCTGGGATTGAAATTCTCTGCGGACCAGTGTACTCTGTAAGTTTCATATTCAGTTTTGGATGCTGGTAGAGCAGAGCTTGGAAATTTTCAGCATTAAACTGCATATTATTATCTTCAGCCCATCTACAAATTGAGTCCAACTCCTGCTGCAGATGCGTAACATTGCTGGGGTTCTCTATTTTCTGCAAGACTTTCATATCATCTGCGTAGCTTGCAAGGGTGTTCTTTGTCTTATACTAATGTGTCCATCTGTTCTAATTTAATTAAGTTCTATATCTTTGTGCAGCTGAGGATTCCTCTGAATTTCAAATTGATGTAATGATTACATTGTTCAATTATATGGAGTTGCATGAAACGATCGTACTACATTACCTCTGGATATCCATGTTGCTTATTTTGATTTTAATCACCTTACTTTGAAATTGTATGGATAATACCATACTAAATTCTGGTGCCTCAACTTAAGTACCATATTCACCTGAATATATAATTTCATAAATACCCAAATAGACATAATGATTATTTAAAAAATCTAGCTAGTAAAATAAAACTATTTAGAAATATCGATGGAATTATAGTGCAATCAGATTAAACTAGGAACCTGTTAAACTAGATGTCAAATTATATGATTACCTATTAGAGAAAGAAATTAATAAGAAATATAAAATTGTTCCGGAAAATACTTTATATTCTATAAATAAAGCCTCTAAATTAATAATGATGAAATATGAATTAGATAATAAGACTGAACCTTATGTACCTATGCACCCTAGAAGTAATTTGAAAGACCATAAGGATAATTTTTATTCTGACTCTAAAGTTAGGCTTATTTGTCCTTGTAAGTCAGATCTAGGTAAATTAAGTAAGATCATTTTACATAAATATATCAATAGATTAAATGATATTAATTACCTTAAATTATGGGATAGTACTATAGATACTTTAAAATGGTTAAATAATATCAAAGATAAAAATACATATAAATTTATTCAAATAGATACTGATAATTATTATTCTTCTATTAATGAGATTGTACTTAATAAGGCCCTAATTTATGCAATGAAGAAGGTAAGTATGACTTATGATGAAGTCAATGTAGTTAAAATGGCTAGGAAATTGTTGATTAAATATAATAATAAGTTGTGGGCTAGGAAAGATACTAGGGACTATTTTGATATACCAATGGGGGCACCCGATTCAGCACAGGTAACTGATTTAGCAGGTATATATTTATTATCAGAACTTCAACTTGAAAACTTAAAATTGGAGGGTGGTTTATATAGGGATGAGCTTTTATTACTAACTAAGAATTGCATCAATAGAACACTAGAATTATATAAGAAGAGAATATATAGTCTTTTTAAAAGAAATGGATTAAAGATTACTATATATAAAGATTACTATTATTACTAACAATTTTATTATTATTTTTTATTATTGTTGTTGTTGTTATGGCTATTATTATTTATGAGTCGCTTTATCGTATTTCTAATATTTCTGTTGTATTTATATTTATCTTTGGTAGTGTTACAGTAGTCTGAACCCCTAGCTGAACCTCCCCCCCCCTCACTCAAATAAAACACTAAACTAAATAAATAGATGGACTGAATGACTGATTAGATGATTAATTGAACAACTCAACACTATTGTATAGCGTCTTGCACTTACTGTATTGTGTCTGATGGAATATATTGTAAACATATTTTTAGTGATGAATAACAACTTAGAAAAATAACTTATCCGGTCCCTTCTGATATTTTGTCCCTTATTAGAAATTAGTCCTTATAACTTTTGACATAGAATTTTCCCCTGTATTTAGTTTTGTCACTGTTAAACCTATGCATATATAGGTTGCATTAGCTTGTAAAGCTGGACCGATATCCTATTTTTAAATAGAAAAAAATAAATTTAAAAAAAACCCTCCAGAGTATTCTCCCTTGAATTACTCCTCTGTGGACCAAACATTTTTGTTATTTTCTTATTTTAACTACAAGAAGGAGAATTTTCTTTCTTCTTTTAGAGAACTCTATCTGGTAATATTTAATATGTAATTTATATTCTTTTAACAGTGACAAAACAATAATCGAGGTGAATTTATGGATGACTTTGGAATAATTTTTGATATCCTTGTGGTTGTTGTAGGAACAATAAATAAATAAATGTCTGACGTTTCAATCTACATGGAAGATGTTTCAATTTACAAGGAAGAGACCAGGTGGTCTTACTCTTTGACCTTGGGTACCACCAGGTGTCTCATCTGGAATGCCATAATCTGTGACTCCTTTGCTTCCTCCCACATCCTGGCTGCTGCCTTAAATGGGAGGTTCATTGCTTCTGGAGATGAATAGAACAAAATCCTTAAGTATCAGGACTTGTCAGTGAGCCATTTCTTCCAGCCTGTGGAGTTTGAGACATCTGGAGGAGCTGGACTGCTAACAGTGAAGTTCGTGTCATTGATGGCAGCTCACCTTACAAAGGTGTCAAGTGAAACCTGTGAGGGTGCTTGGCTGTTCCAGTGCCTTAGCCCTGCCATCACACATGGTAATGCTGCATGTTGACTTGTTTCAGTAGATTCTGTTGAACCTTGTGGTGAGAGACCAATTGGTGTTGAATTGACATTTCTTTCTTTCTTTCTTCCTCTTCTTTTTGTCTTTCTTCACTCATGTTTGTTTTCTTCAGTTTTGAATTTGTATTTTTTTTTTTGTTATATATCTATCATATACATGTATTATATATATAATTATTAAATTATCTAAATTAAAAAAAAAACGACCAAAAAAATTGAAGTTATGGAAAAAAATTGTTTTTATTTAGTTTGCCTTTCACTGGCCATGCAAAGGGTTTTTAACCCAATAGTAACATGCAGTTATATATAGCTTTATTTCCTTTGTTCCAGAAAGAAGAAAAAAAAAATTCACATATTCTCGAAATTTATAACTTCTTATTACATCAAAAATATTATAAGATGCTTTCCATGTCACATATACTCATAAGTGGGTATCCCAGTTTCCAAAGGGTATATATTTCTCACTGGACAAGATGCAATTCCATTGCAAGATTACTCACTGAGTGGACAGGAGCAACGTGAAATGAGGGCTTTTGGTTAAGAACACAATGCTGTGCCCTGTCCAGGAGTCAAAACCACAATCTTATGATCATGAGTCCAACACCCTAATAACTAAGCCACGTGTCTCCACACACACACACACACACTCGTTTGTGGATTTTCATCTTTTAGTATATAAAATGTATTTCTCTGACAAGGCTTTTTTTCGTGTAGTAAGGGAGATAACTCTGAAGCAACTTTATCAAACAAAACTGACTGTAGATTGATTTCGCTCTTACATTTCGTTGGGTAGTTGGTAAATATATATGCTTTTATATACACGCACAAATACACATATAGATATATATACATACACATATACATGCATATATACACATGCATATATATAAATATATACATACACACACATATATGCATATATATATATATATATATATATATATAAATACAAACACACATATGTATATACATGTGTATATATATACACATTCATATATGCATAGACATACAAAGTCTGATCAATAAGTATCCGGACTGTTGTCATAGTAACAAAGCTAAAGTACGCAGAATGAAGCCACTTGGCACAGATTAACTTTGAATTCTGCTGTGCAAGCGCACTCAGCTTTAACGTTCTAGCTCACTTCTGCTGTTTATAGTAGTGCTTGGAAGGAAGGTGTGTAGTGTGTGATTGCTGCATTGTCCACGAGAGAGAAAGTTGTGATGGTGATACCTGCTCAGAGGCCCATGCAAAGTTGCAGAAGGTGTATGGAAAAGAGTGTATAAGCTGCACACAAGTATACAGGTGGTTCAGACGTTCCAAGATGGCTGAAAAATGTCAATAATGATGAACATACAGGGAAACCCACAGACAGCAGAACTTAGAAAAACATCACAGATGTGCATGCACCTGTGAGAGGAAATCATTGAATCACCATGCATGAGTTATCAGAGGATGTGCAGATTAGTTACGGTTCAGTTCAGTCCATTATCACTGAAGATTTGGGTATGAGATGTGTGTCTGCCAAGTTTGTGCCAAAACTGCTTTCAGCTGACCAAAATGATACTCATCTTTCAGTTGCACAAGATTTCCTTGATTGAGTTGAGAACGACCAAAGCTTTTGAAAACTTTGCGTAGGCCTCTGAGCAGGTATCATCAAGCTTTTGGCAAAATTTGATGCAGATTCTCTGCTCAACTTTCTCTGTCATTGTCAATATGATGATCACATGCTACACATCTTCCTTCCAAGTACTGCTGTAAACAGCAGAAGTGAGCTAGAATGTTAAAACTTAGTGTACATGTACAGTAGAGTTCATGGTCAATCAGTGTCAAGTGGTTTCACTCTGCATGCTTTAGCTTCGTTACTATGGCAACAGACTGGATACTTATTGATCAGACCACATATATATATATATATGTATATACATATCGTTCATCATCATTATCATTTAATGTTTGTCTTCCTTGCTGGTACACATACACACACGCATGCACACATACATACATGAATGCTTGCATCCATCCAATTTTATGTTGGAGAGGAAAGAGGTGAAATATATTTAATGATATTTTAAAATTTGATTTAAAATTATTTTTGTTATAAAAATTAGTTCATTGTTTTTACAAATTTCAGTCATAGGATTAGTGGCCATGCAGCATCATTGCCTTTTAATCAATTACATTGTCTCCATAACTTGTTTCATTCACTGTTACTTATCTTATTGATTTCTGAAGGTTGAGAGGTAAACTTGACATATGAAGGATTTGAACTAAGAGCATAAAATCATGTGTCCAACGCTTTACTGATCCTACAACTCAGCCATCCACCTATGCCCATCAGTTCACTTTTCTGAATAGTCTGTAAAAGCCTGACAACCTTTTAATATATATTTAAAAGATAAAAGTGCTAATTTATTGAAATAAGTATAATTGCTGGATGCCTGCCACTGAGCAACTCCAGCAGACTGAAATCATGTGATCTGACAATTCCAGCATCCATAACAGATGATTCTCATCTGCTATGATACATATCTGTGCTTTTATGTACAATGTGTTTCAAGTATTTGGTATTTTAACAAGATACATTAAGTTGGATGTAAAGATTGCCTTTTGGTAATACTAATACTGCTTCTGCTGCGAATAATTATTTTATTGTATAATTAGAAATAAATTCTTGTTACCAAGAAAACTTATTAAATTTAATGTCTCTGTAGAAATATAGTTTAATCATTAATTGCATTTAGTAATAATTACTAATTATAACTAAAAGCCATAATTTTACATGTTATAATTGACAGTTTTATCCAATCATATATCCATTCCTCTGTTCTTGGGAGGGTTATAGAGGCAGAGTCTCTAGGCACCTCCTCCATAGGGTCTAATTAGAAACAACCATCATTAAACTTTCTGGTTAGATTCTCAAGTATGACCAACTGAGACTAAGGATATCATTCAAGTATCTTGTTCTTGGCCAACCTTAAAATATCCTGATATTTAACTCATCTTAAAGAATCCAGCTTGTTCGTCTTTCCTGAGACATTCTAATCATGACTGTCATACCAGAGTTGTGATCTCTCAATGAGGAGGAGTGGCTTGACCTGGAGTGATTCCTTGATCTGAGCTTCACACCCTGTTAAGTAATGTTATTCAAGAGATCCTTCAGCGGAACCCCATTTCAGTTGCTTGTATTCGCAAGAGTAAACTTTCTAGTTATATTATACTTAAATAATTTGTATTAATTTCACCATTGGTTTCAATGGCTGCTGTGAATGACTGTGGCTTTGAACTGGTTGGTCACCCTCCCTATTCCCCTGATTAGGTTCCATCTGACTATCATCTGGTGATAACCTTTTTAACCAACAGAATGAAAGTTTCTTCACCAATGGGATCCGAGCACTGATGGAAGGAATGTGTGGACTGCAAGGAGGACCAAGTCGAAAAATAAACCTCATTTAGTCACATTCCATGCAAGTATCTTTGTCAGCCTATGAACTTTTCAATGGATTCCTGTCTATATCTTGTTTAAACTTTAAACTACTGTACTTTTGTTCAGAAACATGAGAATAGTTTTACACTAAAAATCAATTATTAACAAACAATAGAAAACTAGGAGAGTGCTGTTTTCTAAAGAATTACTCTGATAACTTATTTTTTTTATTTTTGAGTAGGGATATTGAGATTTTAACTGTTCACTTCAATTCGAAACAGTAGACAGAGATATACAAAAAGGGATAGGTTGAGCATGACGGGGAAAGCTTTAGATCATTGATCAGCTTACTCACAGTTGACCAAGTTTTAGAGGTTATTAGATTAATATATTCAATCAGTGCATAAGCACTATTAAATTCACTGAATTTAAGATCTCATCTGGGAATCTAACCAGAAAGTTTAATGATGGTTGTTTCTAATTAGACCCTATGGAGGAGGTGCCTGGAGACTCTGCCTCTATAACCCTCCCAAGAACAGAGGAATGGATATATAATTGGATAAAACTGTCAATTATAAAAGGTAAAATTATGACTTTTAGTTATAATTAGTAATTATTACTAAATGCAATTAATGATTAAACTACATTTCTACAAAAACATTAAATTTAATAAGTTTTCTTGGTAACAAGTATTTATTTCTAATTATACAATAAAATAGTTATTCGCAGCAGAAGCAGTATTAGTATTACCAAAAGGCAATCTTTACATCCAACTTAATGTATCTTGTTAAACTGCAATATATCAAGACTTCAATACAATATCCACAATAGGAATGAGTTTGCATAGAGATAATTTGGATGAAACAAAATGTTCAGAGCAGAATATTTCGAAAGAATAAAAAGATTTCACAGATATTTCATAATTTCATTCTAAGTTCTGCAATTGTTTCCATAGTCCAAAAACAAAACATCATCATCAACATAATCATTACATAATTAATACATAAAAAAAGGTAATTAATTTGAATGAGATGAATAAACTATTTCATCAGGAAATTAAATTTGAAATATTATTAGATTAGAAAGGCAGAAAGAGGCAAAGAATAAATGAAGAGAGAAGGAAGCTGAGGAAGAGAAATAATAAATGAGATGTACCTACTTTCCTTGACCAAGGGTACTGTATAGGTAATTCCAACAGGATACTAGTGCTGAAATCCCTGCTGATGAAGGATACTGGGGTCGAGACATACAATACCTGTTTGACAGACAAAATAAGACAGATAATAAAACTGAAGAAGTTCAATATTTATATCAAATATGGCTAGTTGCTACTACCAATTGATTCCTCTTATCTAGACCCTGGTTTTGGTCACTGGACACTGATCGTATTAGGACACCACCAAGATATTTATGAAGATAGGGAAAACACAGAATTGAGTTGTGTGGAAGGATGTTGTATTTGCAAATCTGCCCGACCCATAAAAAATGTAGGAAGAAATATAACTAAAAACTAATGATGATGATGACAACTACAACAATGATGACAACAATTATGAAATAGATGAATGAATTTTACCCAGCAGGCTAACCATTCTGCCAGTTTGCCATAATAATAATAATAATAATAATAATAATAATAATAATAATAATAATAATAATAATAATAATAATGGTTTCAAATTTTGCCACAAGGGCAACAATTTGGGGGGAGGGGATGAGTCAATTACATTGACTCCAATGTTCAACTGGTACTTATTTTATTGACCCTGGAAAGATGAAAGGCAAAGTGAACCTTGGCTGAATTTGAACTCAGAATGTAGCGATGGGAAAAAATACCGCTAAGCATTTTGTCCAGCATGCTAACAATTCTGCCAGTTTGCTGCCTTAATAATAATAATGATAATAATAATAATAATTCTTTCTACTGAAATTTGGGGGAGGGAACTAGTTGATTATACTGACCCCAGTCTTTCACTGGTACTTAATTTATCGACCCCCAAAGGATGAATGACAAAGTCGCCCCCAGCAGAATTTGAACTCAGAACATAAGGACAGGTGAAATGCTGCCTTCCTTTTTACTATAGGCACAAACCTGAAATTTTTTGGAGAGGCAGCTTGTCAATTATTGGTACTTAATTTATCAACCCCCAAAAAGATGGAAGGCAAAATTGACCTCAGTGGAATTTGAACTCAACATAAAATCAGATAAAAATGCTTAGCATTCTGTCCAGTGTGCTAATGCTTCTGCCAGTTTGCTACCTTAATAATCCTTTCTCCTAAAGGCATAAGGTCTGAAATTTTGGGGGAGAGGACTGGTCGATTACACTGACCCCAGTGTTTCACTGGTACTTAATTTATTGACCCCAAAAGTTGGCCTCGGTGGAATTTGAACTCAGAATGTAGCAACAGTGAAATACCGCTAAGCGTTTCATCCAGTATGCTAATGATTCTGCCAGCTTGCTGCTTTAATAATAATAATAATGGTTTCAAATTTTGGCACAAGGCCAGAAATTTTTGGGGAGGGGGTAAGCTGATTAGATCAACCCAAGGATTCAACTGGTACTTATTTTATCGATCCTAAAAGGATGGAAAGGCAAAGTCAACCTTGGTGGAATTTGAACTCAGAATGTAAAGACGGACAAAATGCTACTAAGCATTTTGCCTGGCATACTAAAGATTCTGCCAGCTTGCAATAATAACAATAATAATCCTTTCTACTATAAGCACAAGGCCTGAAATTGTTGAGAAGAAGAAGCAAGTCGATTACATCGATCCCAGCACTTCATTGGGACATATTCCATCAACCCCAAAAGGATGAAAAGTAAAGTTGACATCAGAGGAATTGGAACTCAGAATGTAAAGAGCAGGAAGAAATGCTGCTAACCATTTTGTCCAGCATGCTCCCAATTCTGTCTACTTGCCACCTTTGTATAATATTAATATTGGTTTCAAATTTTGGGAGAAGGGGCAAGTCAATTGTATCAACCCCAGTGCTGAACTGAAAGGATGAAAAGCAGAATATGAACTCAGAGCATAAAGATGGATGAAATGCCACTAAGCATTTGTCTAGTGTGCTAATGATTCTGACAGCTGTCTGTCTTATCAATAATAATGGTTTCAAATTTTAGCATAAGGCCAGTAATTTTAGGATAAGTCAATTACATTGATCACAGTGCTTAACTGGTACTTATTTTATCAACCACTGAAGGGATTAAAAAAGCAAAGTGGTGTTTAAACGCAGACTGTAAAGAATGATGAAATGCTGTTAAGCACTTTGCCTGTTGTGCTGATGATTCTGCCAGCTCGTTCCCTTAAATAATAATTATAAACCTTTCAACTAAAGGCATAAGGCCTGAAATTTTGGGGGAGGAGACTAGTCGATTACGTTGATCCCAGTGCATAACTGGTACTTAATTTATTGACTCTGAAAGAATGACAGGCAAAGTTGACCTTGGTGGAATTTGAACCCAGAATAAGAATAATAATAATAACAATGGTTTCAAATTTTTAGCATAAGGCCATTGGGAGAGGGGTTAAGTGGATTACTTCGACCCCAGTGCTCAACTGTTACTTATATCATCAACCCCAGCAGGATTTGAACTAAGAACATAAAGATGAACAAAATGCCACTAAGCGCTTTGCTTGGTGTGCTAACAATTCTGACAGGACACCACCTTAGATAATAATCATTATAATAATTCTTTCTACTCTGGCACAAGGCCAGCAATTTTGAGAGAATAAGGCAAGTCTGTTACCTCAATCCCAGGACTTGATTGTTAGTGTATTTTATTGACACCAGAAGGATAATAATGAAGGGGATTAGTTGATTAAATTGGTCCCAGTACTTCATTAGTGCTATATCATTTTATTGACTCCAAAAGAATGAAAGATAAAGTTCATTTTGACAAAATCTGAATTCACAACATAAAACACCAGAGCAAACATTACAAGGCATTTCCTCCAAAATGCAAATGCTTCTGACAATCCACTTATTAATTTAGGCACAAAGGTCAGTAATTTTGAGGGAAGGGTTAGTAGTAGGTTACATTCACTTGATAACTGGGCTGCTACTTTACTTTACTGACCCTGGGGTTATGAATGACAAAGTTGATTTCATCGTTATTTTTAAGTTGTTACTACTACTACTACTTGTAGTAGTAAGAGATAAATTGTTGGGGATATTATAAATGCAAAATATTTAGAAAAAAATAAATAAAAACGATAAGTAAAAATCACCAGGGAATTTACATGGAGCAAAAAAAGGTGAGATCAACAGTAACAAAACAAATAATAATAATAATAATGATAATAATAATAATAATAATAAAATTTTAAAAGGATTGATGTAACTCTTCACAAAGGTAAACAGACAAGACAAAGAGTGTGATGCAAATGCAATAGATATTTTATTAGTTGAACAATATTTTGACAGCAAGCCTGTCTTTGTTGAGTTCAAAATAAAAAGTGATAAAAATTCAAGATTATAGAAATTCAGATCTAAAATATGAACAAGAGCAACCAGCATCCACATGTTGATGGAATGACATCGTCAGTCTTTAAGTTTCAATTTTATAACTGGCGGAAAGAAAAAGACAGAAAAAAAGACTGGTGATGTTATTCCATCAACGTGTGGATGCTGGTTGCTCTCATTCACATTTTAGATTTGAATTTCTATAATTTTGAATTTTTATCACTTTCTATTTTGAACTCAACAAAGACAGGCTTGCTGTGGAAATACCGTTCAACCAATAAAATATCTATTGCAACTGCATTGCGCTCTTTGTTTTGTCTAATAATAATGATAATAATGATTTCATTTATTTGCCACAAGGGCGAAGGATGAGAAGGACAATACAAAGACAGACATAAAGTGTTGGGGTTCACATATAATGAAATGATAAAAAAAATAGAGAGAAAGAAACTAAGTATACATGGTATACACTGAAAAAGAAGCAACATATGCATAGCATACAAAGGTTAACAAATAAAAAAGGGGGTGGGGAGGATGATAGAGATGTGGCCCTCCTGATACAGGAAAGCCTCTAGGGATAATCAAGGAACCCCACTGTCCAAGATTTCCCTGAAATCCCAAGAGCAAGTGCCCTCTTCAATTCTTTCTCTTTGACTCACAGGTCTACACTTTGAGAGGTACCATCCACTCTTGCCATTTTTGCAACTTTCACTCACCTTTCAATAAACTCAAGCACAGCACATCCCTCTTCACTCTCAATTTCCTTTTCAAATGAAGCTTGAAGAAGTCACTGAGAGCTCTACCAAAGAGGGATGTATCTGTCCTCAAGCCTTTCAGCCTTAATAATAATTAGTGGGACCCGTGAAAATTCTACAGAATGAAAAAGATTAAGAGAAGCTATTTAAGAAAGGATGATTTTTATTTTTATTTTGCTAAGTTATTTCACTTCCAGTCACAAAACAATACGATTTAAAAATTTTCCTCTGCTAAGCACTTTATATTTCTCTCTTTTACTCTACTTCTTCAACAAACTTTTTAACCATGTAATTCTCCTCTTCCTGTCTTTAACATTTCTCTTTCTCTTCATCTTTCACTTCCACTAACCACATGAGTGACTGGTTATCTGTTATCTCACTCACTCTCACATTCCCTCTTATTCTCTCTCACTCCACTTCCTCCTCCTCTCTAACAAAATAAAGCATAAAGTGTGAATGAACAGGTAGAAGAATAATAATATAGAATTAGTTCAGTAAAAAGAAAAAACTTTTCACTATCAACACACAACCACCATCACTATCACTATAGTTTTCAGTAACAAAGTTCATTTCATTTCACTTCAGTCCAGCTGTTTGTTTATATCTACTTTTTCTTGCTGTCAATGTATCTCTACTCTAATACTACAAACACTATCTGTCTGTCTGTCGGTCACTCTCTCTCTTAATGTAACTACCTCCCCTGTCCATCTCTCTCTATTTACCTTTCTTTGACCTCACCACCCAAAACATCATTCTCTGTTAAACATTGCATCCTAAACATATCTCTTTCTCTTTACCTTTCCCTCCCCACCCTACAGAACGTTGTTAACATTTATCTCTCCTTCTTTTCTCTTAACTTTTTCTCTTGCTCTTTGCCTCTCCCTTCAACTAACCATGTGATGCATTTGGCCTTATTATACATCTTTCTGTACTTCTTCCTCACTTCCTTTTTCTCTACTCATACTCCTCCTCTCTCACTTTCACTTTTACTCTACCTCCACATCTCTAACAAACGAACAAGCAGATTATTATACAGATGGTTTCAAATTTTGGCACAAGGCCAGTAGTTTTGGGGGAAAGGAATAAGTCGATTACACCGATCCCAGTGTTCAATTGGAACTTATTTTATCGACCTTGAAAAGATGAAAGGCAAAGTCAACATTGGCAGAATTTGAACTCAGAACATGAGGACAGACTAAATGCCACTAAGCATGCCAGCTCACCACCCTACAATAATAATGATGATGATAATGATAATGGTTTCAAATTCTGGCAGATGGTCAGCAAATTTGGGGGAGGAGACTAGTTGATTACATTGACCCCAGTACTAAACTGATACTTATTTTATTGACCCTGAAAGGATGAAAGGCAAAGTAAACTTTGGTGGCATTTGAACTCAGAACGTAAAGATAGTTGAAATACCACAAGGCATTTTTGCCCAGCACAGTTATAATTCTGCCAGCTTACCACCTTGATGATAATAATAATAACCCATACTACTATCGGAACAAGGCCTGAAATTTTGGAGGAGGGAGGCAAGTCATTTACATTGGCCCCAGTGTTCAATTGGTACTTATTTTATCAACCCCCAAAAGGATGAAAAACCAAGTTGACCTTAACAGAATTTGAACTCAGAATGTAAAATCAGAAGAAATGTTGCTCACTCCTTGGAGTGAGCAACTTATATATCTTAGAAATTCCTTATATTAGATGGTCAAGCTTCTTAACTTCCACAGCCACTTCTACCTCAGACTATATTTAACCTTCTATCTAATGTTAGTAATTCTCACGATATCAGTTCAACTTCAGGCAGACATCATCACCAGAACCATAAAGACAGATTTTCTATAGATATATTCTCCACAGAAAAGTGGTAGAAAGAAAACAAGAAAATATAATTGTTATCAGTTGTTGTTCATGTAGAATAATTTCCAATTCAATTTAAGCTCCACATGTATCAGACTCTTATACTATTGCAACAAAAATAGATTTTTTTTATTTACCCAATCATACAAACTTGCTAGAAAATTAGATCTCTATAAAGAATTTCTCCATAAAAAAACTTAAAAAGGAATACAAAATAAACAAAAAACTATTTCTGAAGCAAAACTGTGTAGAGCTAGTAATGTTGACACAAAGATTTACTGTCATCATCAATTATCATTAAACTGCTTCACAATCAGTTCTTACAGACTGCTCAACTAATGTATGCCAAGACAATGTATTTTTTGCATCAAGTTATTGCTATGTATTTGCTATATACAACTTGCTTGTTTGCTTAATTAGGTAAAACAAATGAAAATAGGATAAAGAGAATAAAATATTCTATTTCTCTGGTTTCTAAGATAAATTACTGAAACTTCCTTTTATATCACAATACAATTTAGGTTAAAACTCAAATTTAGCAAAGGAATGTATCTTCTGTTGTCAGACACGATGACAAACCTGCCACAGAATTTGTGTGCCAAATCTTGATAATTACAGGATTTGTGTGCATCATTCCATCAATATACTTCTAAAAGATAATAATCCATGAGGTTTATTAATTCTTACAAGAATACAAGGGTCTTTAAAACACAAGCAACATCGAAAAAATTTGTTTCTAATTCTCAGTCAGTCTTTTGTTTCAAGAAACTAGGAGAACCCTAGTATTAGACTGGTACATATTGATCCCAGAAGGATGAAAGTGGACTTCAATGGGATTTAAAATATTAAGTATTAGAACTAAATATTGATCTCAAATGTTGACACAAGGCCAGCAATTTTGGGAGAGGGTTAAGTCAATTATATCAACCCCCAGTGTTCAACTGGTACTTACTTTATTGGTCCTGAAAGGATGAAAGGCAAAGTCAACCTCAGTGGAATTTGAACTCAGAACGTGAAGACATGAAATGCCACTAAGCGTTTTGCCTGGCATGCTAACGATTCTGCCAGCTTGCCATCTTACTAGAACTAAATATTGCAAGGCATTTCGTCACTGTTAATATGTTAGTCATAGAAAGGTTAATTCATTACTTTTGCAGGCCCAGATTGGTGTGGATAAAACCCCACTTAAAAAGAGGCAAGCTCCACGAGAAAATCATAGGCAGAAAGGGGACAAGAGCAGTGAGTTGTAGAAGTAGCATCTGGTTGAACACTTCAAGAAGGATAAATCCTTAATAGGTATCCAAGGACAGATGTTGGTGTTAAATCAGACCCCATTAAAAAAATCAAAGGACCAGGCACTGGTGTTGAACCAGACCTGATTTAATCTGAAGAAAAGATGTTAATCTAGCTCTTGAGATATTTCATGAATAATCATTACGTGAACACAACTCCAACATCAAAAATCTCAAAGCAGGCACTGAGATCATTGATATATAAAAGCATAGATGTTGACTTGCTTGCAGACAAGTACATGAAGCAATCTGCTGTCCACTGTAGAACATACAACTTGCCTATGGTTTCAGAGGTGGCAGTAATCACACTAGAGATAAATGCTGGCAACAATGATGTTAGGTTCAGTGCTGAGATGGAAGATTCCAGAGAATTAATAAGCTTTACCAAGTTTACAATCCTCTGTTTTGTACTGCACTTCCTACATGGTGATGATGGCTAGCAGTTTGGACTGAAGATCATCAATCACAATTTGATACCAATACATTTGTCATGTTGGTTCCAGATGTAACAGGATTATTTCAGTACTACCATGAAGAAAACAATTCATGCAGCCATATGGAGTTGTTGCACAGGTAAAAATTGAGTACAACAAACTGTCCTGATCCAAGAACAACTAATCTGCAATATGGGTCTGTTTGATGAAATAATATTGTCAATGTTGGCCAAGAGATTATCCTGTTACCATTATTATATGACAATAAACTCTTTTACAATGGATGTTTCTGAAACTGAATGACAGTCATCTGGTATTATGATAAACCAACTTTCTTCATTATTAAGACCACTCAATTCTAAGTGACAAGAAATGACAACTACTGTCAATCCAAAAAAGAAGACCTGGGATTAACCTAATCTGTGTAAGAGCTTACAGAACATAATATGGTAGTCTTTTTGATGAAGACAAAAATCACTCAAAGAGACTGACAAACAAGGTGATGTTCAGTGAAATTCTAGACAAAAGAAGAAGAATCTTGAAGCAGTATTCCACCACTTTGGCAAAAAAGAGACAGAAAGAAAAAATCATACATGACCCCTGTGTTTCCATCTAGCCAAAAAGCTTCCATTGGAGGATTATAGCCAAAACTGACACTGTACTAAAAAATTCCCAAAGTTTCTTGGAAACTTCACAATTGTAGGCAAGAATTCATATCTTCAATGCCAATAAAGATCTGCTGAGAAGAGAGGCCACATCCATGAAATCAGGCCAGAGAACTGGGCAGAAGATCAAACTGGACAACCAGTGGACTATATCATACTATCTACTCCTTTCCTTGCCACATTAATAAAGTGTCCAGGCTGTGAAATATGTCTATAAATAAAGGAACGGTCAGGTCACATTTACTTCCAGAAATGAGCCTGGGAAAATGGAAGAAGTAGATAATGATAACAAGATTTTTACCAATACATGATATATGTTAACCAGCCAGCCTTTCTGGAGAGTCTATCAGTTACTGTTTCACAACAGAAAGCCTCTTGTTGAGAAGCTGCCCTGATAACTGCTTGGAGAATAAATAGTCCTGTATAATGTGGGGGAAGAGACAGATGTAGTGCCCTAAGGAGTACTAAGTTGATGGACAACTTCCATCTGAATGCACACAACTCTGAAGTACAAGGTGTTTTCTACCCATTTCCATGTATCTATCTGGAAGGATAAAGAATGGTAAAGATACAGAAAGCTGAATGAGAATAATTAGCTGATGGTTAAATCCTCCTAACAATCTTATTCAGCTGTGTCTAAGTTGAGGTTTATTATCTGCAAATTATGCCATCACAAGAAAGGTGCAACCTTGTATCAGGACTTGCATATATTCCAAGGCAGTGAATATGTAACACTTCAATATCTATGCTGTACTCCTTGATAATGATGATTATAGTGAGAGAACTAGGACCATGGAAGAAGTTTTGGCTAAAGTTTAGAGAAATTTTACATATGATCCTTCTTTTTATATGTCTGTTGGCATCCTGGTATTTTGGAACAGGAAAAAAAGCAAAGGGACAAATATGTTGGAGCTTAAGGTGTACATGATACTACCTAAGAATCAGGAGCAGTTTGAGCTCAAATGAAAGGATCTACATTTCAAGAATGGGCTGCTATAGCTTGACCTGAACATGGCTGTTCTGCATCCTGAGTGGGAAGATGGGTCTAAAGTGGTGCAGCTGGAAGCAAATATGAAAGAGGTGCTGCCAACATTGAATTCAGAATAGTGGTTATTTGCTTTTTTCAAGTGTTCACCCCATTGAATAACAAATAAAGCAAAATATTCGACTTAAATACAAGTGGTAACACCAGCAAGACGTATGTAATTACCATGTTCACAAATGCAGTATCTGTTGAAAGGAATGACAGTACTCCAGTCTGGTGACTGGAAATAAATCTTGGACATAAGTGGTACAAGTGAAACTGGAGAGGTCAGAAATTTTGAAGCCAAGGAGATTTTTGGAGCTTATGGCCAAATAGTAGATGATTGCTGCCACCAGTGCTGAAGATATGATGTCCACTACAAAAGTTGCAGTGTCTTGAGAGTGGACAAATTAAATGTGAATGACCTACTTAGTCTGTAACTGGAAGCAGACATAATAAATATAGTAAGGTAATTATAAATATTGGTTCCAAATTTTGGCACAATGCCAGCAATTTTGATGGAGGAGATAAGTTGGTTACATCAACTCCAGTGCTCAACTGGTGCTTATTTTATCAACCCCAAAAGGATCAAAAGCAAAGTTGACCTTGGTGACATTTGAATGTAAAGACATATGAAATACCACTGAACATTATTACTCAGTGCAGTAATGATCCTACCAACTTGCCGCCTAAGAGTAATTATAAATATCATCACCCAATTAACCATTCTGAGGCTAAACAACCCAATACTGTCCCTGGTTCTATAACACAATTTGCATTTTAAAGTGATCTAAGTTAAAAGCTTTCATCAAAATTTCATGCTAATTCATGTTCCAAACACCAGCTTAATGAAGAAAAGTTATTTTACCAGATTTTCAAAATTAACTGAAATAAAGACAGTGCATTTCAACAGAAATATGGCAGCAAAAGAATCAAGAAGAGTGGGGGAAAAAGCCCAACTATTTAAGATAGCTCACCATCGTTTAATGTCGAGATTCTTTCTGAGATTGATTATCTGAGATAGACTATTGTCATCATTAAGGAAGGAATATTCAGATGACTCAGCAGTCATAGGTGACAGGACTATGAAAAAGAAAAGAAAAAGGATTTAGATATATAAAATATATTACATATTAAATTAGATGAATAAAATATATTGTATTATTAGATGTATAAAACATTGTATTAGAGGTATAAAATAGATTATATTAAATATATAAAATATATTGTATCAGATGTATAAAATATGTTAGATAAATAAAAATAGATGTATAAACTATACTGAATTAGATATAGAAAACAGGTGCACAAAATATATTACATTAAATGTACAAAGTTAAAATATACTATATAAAATATATCGATGTATAAAACATTATTATCACATACTTCCAAATACTAATTGCACCATGATCTCTTTTAATAGAATTTTGTCAAAAACTAAACATTGGTATAAACTCAACACTAGTTCTGATGAAAATTATAGAAATCTAAACCTCTACAGGTGCAGGCATGGCTGTGTGGTAAGAAGCTTGCTACCCAACCACATGGTTCTGGGTTCAGTCCCACTGTGTGGCACCTTGAGCAAGTGTCTTATACTATAGGCTCTGGCCAACCAAAGCCTTATGAGTGAATTTGGTAAATGGAAACTGAAAGAAGCTCATTGTGTACATGTATGTGTGTGTCTTTGTGTCTGTATTTGCCTCCCTCCACTGCTTGACAACCAGTGTTGGTGTGTTTACAACCCTGTAACTTCAGCAAAAAGAGACCAACAGAATAAGTATCAGGCTTAACAAAAAAATAAGTACTGGGATTGATTCAGTCAAATAAAAACTCTTCAAGGTGGTACCCCAGCATAGTTGCAGTCAAATGACTGAAACAAGTAAAAGATAAAAGATCATACGATTTATTTAATTCTGATTTTGTTTTGCAAGAATTTTCATTTGAAACCATGTGCTGAAACCAATACTGTTATATTTGAGAAGAGTCACAATGGATGAACTACAAATAAACTCACCAGTTGTTGTTTGTCTACATTTTACTTCCCTTTGTTTTCTCTAAAGCAGTTAATGTTTATGTTCTGAAAAATATTTTTTCTCTACCCTGTTGTGGTTAGATATATTTCTCAATTGTTTATATATATCTTTTCTTTTAAATGCTTGATATACATAGATATATTTAGTTTAACTGTGAGACAAACTACACAACAGGCTTGGTCTGATCTCAGAATATTGTCAAAATTGTAATACTAAATTTGGATTCTCTTTCTCTTTCTCTTTTACTTGTTTCAGTCATTTGACTGCGGCCATGCTGGAGCACCGCCTTTAGTCGAGAAAATCGACCCCGGGACTTATTCTTTGGAAGCCTAGTACTTATTCTATTGGTCTCTTTTGCCAAACCGCTAAGTTACGGGGACGTAAACATACCACCATCGGTTGTCAAGCAATGGTGGGGGGACAAACACAGACACGCAAACACACATACATATATATATATATATATATATATATATATATATATATATATATATATATATATATATATATATATATATACATATATACGACAGGCTTCTTTCAGTTTCCGTCTACCAAATCCACTCACAAGGCTTTGGTCGGCCCGAGGCTATAGTAGAAGACACTTGCCCAAGGTGCCACGCAGTGGGACTGAACCCGGAACCATGTGGTTGGTAAGCAAGCTACTTAACACACAGCCACTCCTGCGCCTGTAATTTCTTTAAATATATTTAGACATATTGAGGCATAGGTGTGACTGTGTGGTTAAGAAACTTGCTTTTCAGCCATGTAGTATTGGGTTCAGTCCCACTGTGCAATACCTTGGGCAAGTGTCTTCTACTTTAGCCCTGGGCTGAGTGTGTGTGTGTGTGTGTGTGTGTGTGCATGCGTGCATACACACACATGCATGTATGAGTTTGTACTGTGTAAGCTTGTCTCCACATAATGTGATATTGTAAATGAACATCAGTCATCCAAGTGATGTTGTTTGTTCTTAGTCTTCCAGTGGAAAACAAGTTGGCAAAGGGAAATAATACTTTGCTTGGAAACAAGTGAGGATTGGTGACAGGAAGGGCATCTAGCCATAAAAATTCTGCCTCAAAAATTTTATCTGACTCATGCAAGCATGGAAAAGTAGATGTTAAAATGATGGTGTTGATGATATTTAAACATATTAACTGTAATGTGGAGTACTGGTGTTACTGAGCCATCATTTGTCATTGTTCACTTTTATGGCTTGGATGAAGATTTAATTGAGGTACCATTTTACAACTAGATGCCCCTCTTGGTACCAACCTTTATCTATTTTTCAAGAAAGGAATTTTTATTCCACTCCCTTTAACAGGAGCTACATAATATTTAATGGGGATATAAGCATGATGTCACTCTTTTACTTAAACTATGTCACACAAAAACATGTGGAAAAAACACACTCCCAGTCTGCTTCTGGTATGCAATGAGATTCTAATTAGTTTTCACTAACCAAATCCACTCACAAGGCATTTGTCAGATACTTGCCCAAGGTGCCACACAGTTAGATACACAGTGCAGCAGTAAAGCCTCCTATATTTTATACATTCATTGGTGTGGTACTGGTGAAGTTAGGCAGGTGGTAATTATATCTTCATGTAGCTGTTTCATTGTACTTTTTCAGTTACCACCATGGTTTGGAGCGGTGCATAACTTATCAAAAATGGTAAATCCTAGCTTTTTTTTTTGCCACACTCTGTAGAACATAGTTCCAAAGTGAATTCCATGTCCATACAGCTACAGCTGTGACTGAAAAGTTTTTTCTTTTATTTCTTTTACTTGTTTCAGTCATTCGACTGTGACCGTGCTGGGGCCACTACCTTGAAGGGTTTAGTCGAGCAATACTGCCATCATCAGTTAATTTTAGGTTCGGTACTTATTCTACAGTCTCTTTGGCTGAACCACTAAGTTATAAGGATGTGAGCAAACCAACTCTGGATGTCAAATGATGGTGGTGGTGGTGGTAGTGGGGAACAAATGCAATGACACACACATTATGGTCCTGATAAGGTAGAAAGCTGGAGTATTGCTTTGTCCCTGTATAAGCAACATACAACAAATGACCATTGCACTCCTTTTGATGCAAGTCTGTGTCACTCTAATGTATAAAAAGTACTTTTACAAAATACATTGGTTATGTATAGTATTGTGTAACTTTCCATATGAAATTTTTGCATGCAATGACATTAAAAAATTGGTACTGAAATAATTTTAACTGGTAATTAAAGATGTGCCAGATTCTTTCTTTGTCTTTTTTATCTGGATTATATATCATCATCATCGTCGTTTAACATCCGCTTTCCATGCTAGCATGGGTTGGATGATTTGACTGAGGACTGGTGGACCACAAGGCGACACCAGGCTCCAATCTGATTTGGCATATATATATATATATATATATATATATATATATA
>NC_068988.1:81191124-81198157 GCF_001194135.2 Octopus bimaculoides
ATACACACACACACACGGGAGAGAAAAAGAGAGAGAATGTCCAACAATAACAAATAAAATGTAATTTAAATGCATACGTGTATGTTGTTTCTTGATGGGGTCCCATTCAGAATTTCCAACATCCCACGTGATGTCATATGATTCCATGCTGCCTTCTGTGTCAAAAGATTTTGCTTGTTCCATTTCTTCAGATTTCCGTCTTAGCCGCTTTAAACTATTTGATGAATCAGCATTCGTTAACACTGCACATAGAGATAATTAAGTAACAGTTAAGATAAACAGAATCACACACATCTAATGATTTGTAGAAATCGTTCACTTGTTTTTAATGTGGTTTTCAATACCAAATGCTTTCATCAAATTCTTGTGACCTGTCCACTTAATTGTGTTATATGTATATATAAGAGAGAGAGAGAGAGAGAGAGATAGGAGGGAGTGAGGGAGGGGGAGAGGGAACGGGAGAGAGGGAGGGATGGAGGGGGAGAGAGAGGGAGGGGAGAGAGAGAGAGAGAAAAACCATATGGAAGTCTGCTGAGTGTGTGTGTGTGGAGAGAGAGAGAGAGAGAGAGAGAGAGAGAGAGAGAGAGAGAGAGAGAGAGAGAGAGAGAGAGAGAGAGAGAGAATGAGAGAGAGAAAGAGAGAGTGTGAGTGCATGTACATGCACATTATTGCATTTATTATGAATTAATTAGCAATCCACATTATCTAAAATTAGGGCTCTTATCAGAAAGAGAAGCTTAGTGACAAATTTAACATGTGCCTACTCTTCATCCTGGAATTCATTCAGAATTTCTAAGTCTGTGGAAATTTCTGTTTGCAGAATTAAAGAAAAATCAATTTGTAACTTAAAAGAGTGGATGACCTGAATTAGATGATCTTAAGGTGAATATTGTTATAAACAATATACTAGATAGTAACAAGAATAAAAATAATATAGACCTGTATTCCATTGGGAACAGAGAAACAGTTTTGCTCTTTTTGCACAAACCATGTACCCAGAGGGTTCAATAGGAGTCTGGCAAACTAGCAGAAGATCAAGACTATGGTACATTCATTAGATTAATGGTGTGCCCACGCACTGATTGAGGCAACATTGGTAAAAGCCAAACATAATTAGAAAGTAAAATAAAAAAGCCAGCATTTTGCCTATCAGTCTTTGCAATCAATTTAATTACAGTTTAATTAAAGTGTTCTAAAAAGGGTTGCCTTAAGTTAGCTATAGCTGGAGACCATTTTGAACATAAAAGAATTTTCCTCTTTCTTTGATTAACCATTCATGAACAAGCTGCTCTTAGACCCACCTGTCTACTTTTCTTGGTTTCACCGCCACAAAATGGAAACAGATGCCTTAATTAACAAAGCCTGTTAAACCAAATGAGAAATCATTTGCCATTTGTTATTTCAACTAAAAACACATTATCTGCTTGTAGACAGTTTATCTTAGAAACATGGAAATATGATTAACACTTTTTCTAAAATACAAATTACACAGTTGATTTGGTAAAACACAATGACATACATTTTCTCAAAGACATTTATGTAAACTTTATTTTGATTGATGTTGTAAATTACAGTGTGTTATACTATAATCTATGTAAACTTTATTTTGATTGATGTTGTAAATTACAGTGTGTTATACTCTAATTTATGTAAACTTTATTTTGATTGATGTTGTAAATTATGGTGTGTTATACTCTCTGTCTAAATTACTGTTCTATTTAAAATCAGTGCTCACAGACCATATGCTATCTAACTACAAATCAACTTGTACCAATAAGATTTGAAGAGATCTACTTCTGCTGGTATGTGGAAAATGAGGAATGAATGATTCATAATCTATTATTTTTGTTGTTGCTATCTGTGAACATTCCTTTGCCTACAAACACTTTTCTTTGGATACATATACTAAGAAGGAGTGTAAGAAAGGGGGAGTCACTGAGAGAGGGGCTGAGTGATTTAAAGCATAATTGAAATTCTATAATTAAGTAGTTGTAGTTGTGTTATAATAAAAATAAGGAGCTTATAGATTCAGAAAGTTTTCAGCGGAATTCTAAAACCTGTATTTTAGTATTTGTTGAATTAAGAGAAGTTGGCAAAAATTGTAAAACATTAGTTAGATAAGTATTAGTATATTTAATAGTCAGAGCATTAAAGAACTAATTAGAAATAAGTATGTGCTGAGATAAATGGGTAACTAAGTACTAACACATTTAATGTTTGGAGCATTAAAAAGCTAACTAACAATAAATGTATAGAAATATAAACAGATAGATAAACATAGAGATTGGTAAGTTAGCATCAAAATCTTTTAGGTAGAGAGCATTAAAAAGCTAATGTGTGTGTTTATGTGTTAGTTCTAACTTAATATCATTTTCATTTTTTAGAAGAATTACAATATTTAGTTTTGATTCTCCAGGTTCCAAATTTCCCCAAAGATGGCTTTACTTTGCTTCATTCAACTGATCCTATCAATCAAACAACTGAAAGGTCTTTTTTGTGTGTTTGTGAGTGGGGAAGGGGTGGGAGAAGAGTAAGTTTACAGAAACACTGGTAAATAAATATCCTAGAATGAATTATAAAAACTGATGAGTAACACGAGTGCTACCATAATGAATATAGTGAACCAAGAAATTTTAATTAATGAAATTACAACCAAGAGAGGTGAAAAGAAACAATATCTTTATGATTAATTCTGGTCTAGAGACAGGAGTCAACCATAAAATTTCATTTAATTAGAATTAGAATAATAATAGATTGTATGTAGGACAGTATGGGTATAACTCTGAATATGTCTTTACGTTATTAAATCACATTAGTAAAGTATAGTCCAGTGGTTCTCAAACTGGGGTCAGTGGTCCCTTAGGGGACTGTGAAGTGATTTTAGGGAGACCACGAAGACACAAAGAGACACTGGAATACTGTGAAAACGGGGTGGCTTGAGACAGTTTTAAAATTTCAAGACTTTCAACTTTTTTCACATGCTATCATCCCTTTTTGTCATTGGCCTCAAAACCCCATGTCACTCCTACACACTCATTTGCTATTCACACTTGTTGTACAAGTGTGACTGGCTGATAGAAAATATGTGGTTATAACAGTTGATCATGCATGTGTTGTTAGTATTTTTCGTTTCTCATTTGTTTTGTTGTTTTGTAACTAATTAATCAACTGGTTCCCTGTATTTTCATGTGCATCTATTGTATCCTGATGGGGCATTGTCTAGATTAAGTTGGGGTTTTTGGGGTTGCGGGTCTATGGGCAGTGTGGTTCATAGTCTGGAAATTATGATACATAACTGTATGTTATTTTTTTTCATGTTGATTATCCTGCATTTTATAGGGGACCGTGAATCATCAAAAAGGCTCGATGGGGGCAGGCACATAAAATTCTTCGTAAAGTTTGAGAACTACTAGTATAGTCTACCTATTACTGCTACAAATCAGAATGAATAGAGAAAATATAATGAGAATAAACATAAGATGGAAACATGGACATAGTTGTCACTGTATCAGATTTGCTCACCATTGTTTTTCATATCTATAATCAATTTTCATCAATTAAAATTCTAGGATTGTTTCCCCTACTTTTGTGACCAGTTAGTTATTTACATTCTGATTTGCTTATCCACACTATGGATATCATTTTTAGGGTATGAAAATGTCTTGGGTCATTAAATTAAGTACATTACATAAAATTAAGTACATTTATAGTATTAGGTTTTTGTGAGGTCAACGTTATCATTCGAACAAGGATAAATAGACTAAATATTAATAATCAATAGGGGTTTATTTAATTCAGTCGATGACACCAGTCAGTGAAGAATATAAGTCTTTCTGTCTAGTCAAACAACAATTGTTACAAGAAGATGTTTTAAAAAGTTGACCACTAATAATGTTATTTAAGCATCATGAAACCTCTATTGTTACTTATATCTTTGTGTGTAACTGCAAACTAACATATTACTAGCTAGCTACATCATCTACCTACACACATCACAATGTGCATTTATTTTTGGAAATCTAGATTGCTAGTTACCTGAATCACCTATCTACACGTGCCATAATATGTATATCTGCACATCACCTCCTACACACACCACAATGCATGTGTCTGTTTGCAAAGTAATATATTGATATAGTTAGCTACATCAATATTGCCACACTCACATAACAATGTGTATAACTAACTGTAGTTAGCTAGCTACGTTACCTACCTACATTAACATCAAACAATGTTGGTATACTTTAGAAATTCAATTAAGAAAAGTCATGTTTAATTTATAAAATATTAGGCGTAGGAGTGGCTGTGTGGTAAGTAACTTACTTACAAACCACATGGTTCTGGTTTCAGTCCTACTGCGTGGCACCTTGGGCAAGTATCTTCTACTATAGCCTCGGGCTGACCAAAGCCTTGTGAGTGGATTTGGGAGACGGAAACTGAAAGAAGACCGTCGTATATATGTATATATATATATATATATATATATATATATATATATATATATATATATATATATATATATATGTATGTATATGTTTGTGTGTCTGTGTTTGTCCCCCAACATCGCTTGACAACTGATGCTGGTGTGTTTACGTCCCCGTAACTTAGTGGTTCGGCAAAAGAGACTGATAGAATAAATACTAGGCTTCCAAAGAATAAGTCCTGGGGTTGATTTGCTCGACTAAAGGCAGTGCTCCAGCATGGCCACAGTCAAATGACTGAAACAAGTAAAAGAGTAAAAGAGTAAAGAGAGAATCACCCAACAGAAATATTTCTGTTTTCTGCTACAACAACCACAACAAATTTCAACACATGCCACAACAGTTACTAGCACATCATTCCACTTGATAGATATAGCAGCTAAATTTCCCTAAAATGATGCTCTCCAATCTTAAAACTGGATGGACATTGGACATTGTCATCTAATACAAATCCTAAAAAGGTAGGGTGGTCATGGATTTTCATTCTAGGTTAGGTGTGTAAGGGCTGACCTGGGACTAATCAATGATACCCACCAAAACCTAAATATTAAACCTCACACACAGCCATCACTTGCAGCTAAGTTTACTGATTTTACACAGTTAAGACTCGACTGTAAAACTCTATTGAAGGGAAATGGAATGTACTTAAATTTATATCTATTTTATGAGTGAGACATAGTAATTAGGGCAACATTCATGACAATTTTTAGGACTTCCAAAACTGATAGCAGGTAATGAAGAAGTTATATTGAGAGGTAACGACTGGCCTAAATGCTTGCAACAGAAAGCATCTGCTAAAGACATCCAAGCATCAAAAGCCAGTGTTGAACTGAATGATGGATTACAGGTCAGCAGGTTGTGTTAAACCGGAGAATGGATTAAGGGCCAGTTGGTGGTGGAGAGAAGAGAGAAAGAGAGGGGGAGTTACCTTCCTCTTTTATGCTAATTTTTGCTGTTATATTTTCATTTCTAACTCAATCCATTCACATACATAGGCTTCCTCACCCACACATATACTTTACCCTCCCCTACATAGACACTCTTTACCCTTTCCACCCCCGGAGGTAATTTGAGAAAATTTAGTTAATTTTTGAGCTGGATGTAATTATTTGATAGATGAAAAGAGTTGAAAGTCAACAAATAGAGCAAACAATTACTCTGATATCAAAAAGTGTAGCAGACACTATTTATAAATATATAATCAAAGTAAATGTCGCTTATAAATAAGCATTCATATGTTACTTATAGATCAACAAATACATCAAACATTACCTTTAAAGACAGCAAGTCTATAAGATATAACAAATAGATCAAGCATTTACTTTTAAAGATTAGAAGTAGATCAGACATTACTTATAAAACAATATATCGAGTTACTTATGAAGACAATGAGCCAAAGAGGAAACCTCTACATTGTTGCTTAACCTGCAACAAGTAGTAGCCAAACTGCCTTTAATCGCACACAGTCATCTTAAAAAAAAAGTAAGAACACAATTGTGTAGTCTTAAATATTACAGAGTCTGAAAATAAGATGTGTTATGTCTGCTTTATCTCTGACCTTAGGTCTTCTTGATCAAAGCTGATCTTGGGCTAAACAACAAAATAAATAGAACAGATGTTACTTACAGGCAGGAGAAGCCATATTCTGTAACTGTAGACGTAAAGTTAATGAGAGCGCCGACTGGTAATCCTGGCCACCATCAGAGATATGTGACAACAATTCTTCGACTTGAGCTATCAAATTGGCTAATACTTCAACAGGAACACAATCAGCAGAATGTTGGCTAGTCTCTAGACTTGCATCAGTTTGGGTTGATCCATCTACCCATGACGTATTCAACAAATTGAGATTTTTTATTTCAATCTGTTTAGTCTTTAACAATTTACGTTCACGAATTGAACGTAATGTTTCAGCTAAGAGTTCATGTGAACTGCTGCTGGTATCTTCATCATCACCATCTTCGTCTTCTTCTTCTTCATCTTCTTCTTCCTCCTCATCAGCTTCAGCGTTCGAGTCAACGTAAGCCAGTTGACTCTTGTCTGCTTCTTCAGCATCATAGAAGACATCTTCACCTGAGTCAAAGTCATCATCAATATCACATTCAGTTTCTTTGTGGACAACAGGTTGTAAGGTGTTTTCCCTTAGTTTGTCTTCAGTTGCTGTTTGAGTTTCATCTTCACCAGTTGACTTTGTAGCAGCAAAAGTCTCCTTACAGTTATTGGAACATTCATCATTGATACCTTCTGTTGCTGGGTCCTTGTCCACCTTGTTTCCCATTATAGCCTAACAAAATAGAGAGAAATAGAATGCTGAAATTTGTAAATTATTGTATGCATGACAAAAGACAACAATGTTAGAGAAAAAAACACAAAGATAAAACACCATCAGACTACAATGTAAAACAAGATTAATAAAAATAATGGGAGATATAACAAAACTGGAACCCCACTCGCTGTAAAATGGTACCACCACTTATATTCTTATATATATATATATACATACAAACACACACATACATATATATACATGTGTGTGTATATATATATATATA
>NC_068988.1:81198251-81198880 GCF_001194135.2 Octopus bimaculoides
ACATATATATACATACATATATTTATGTATATAAATTCGCCATGATAGATCGCTGACCACTACACACATTTTTTTCTCTCCTTGTTTCTTCCTGTGTTCCTTTCTGTGGAAGAGCGTAGGCTCGAAACATTAAAGACTTTTTCAATTCCCGAGCGTTATACTAATACATCTATTTGTTTTCTACACCACCTGTCTTCATATGTTGTTTTTTTTGTGAATTCTCCCTATACATACATACATATATATATATATATATATATATACACATATATACATTGTGGTTTGTGTAGGAGGTGATGTGCAAATATACACATAATGTTGGGATCACTACTACTTTATTATCTCCCCATCTTCTTCGCTCTCCTGTATGACCCCTCCGCCTGCCATTTTCCATGATAGATCGCTAGCCACTAAACCTTCTTCTATTTTCTCTCCTTATTTATTTCTGTGTTCCTTTCTGTCGAACGGCGTAGGATCGAAAAGTAAAAGACTTTTTCACTTACAGAGCGTTAAACTAATACATCTGTTTGTTGTTTACACACTCGTCTTCGTTTCTTGTTTTTTTTGTAAATTTTCACTATATACATACATATATACACCTATGTATGTATATATATATATATATATAT
>NC_068988.1:81198980-81206373 GCF_001194135.2 Octopus bimaculoides
ATATATATATATATATAAATTTTGATATTTTCATTTATGATACCTAATGTAATTAACTTTAATATTCATAACAATTGAAAAAAAACTCATCGTTTGATTATCACAATTTATGTGAAGACATTTTCATAATCTTATGGAAGATATTTTAATCATTAGAAAGTAAAATCATTTTTAGTAAATTATTATGAGCACATAAAACATCAATAATGAAAATGAATTGAGATACACATTGAAATCATTCATATCAAGTGAAAATGAATAGTGAAGAACTCTTTTGATGTCACAATAGGAAGCTGTGACAGAGTAGTTGTGTATCTAGTTAGGACTTTTTATCCTATATATAATCCAAGCAATAAAGGAAAGGAGGCCAATATAGGATGATACAGGGATGATAATATAAGGGTGGTATAAAACAAAATGGATAGTATTAGGAAATAACTGGGAATATTAACACAACTTTGATCTAAGAATCACTGACAAAACCAATCTTAAAGCATTCAAGTAGTTAGACATTAATATAGAACTTAGTACAGATAAATATTATCCCTGTTATAAACAAAATGAAAAAAAAAACATGAACATAAATAGACACTCAAATCTCCCACCATCTATTAATGAACAAATTACCAAAAATACAAGTAGACACATTTCAAGTATATCTTCAGATGAATCTACTTACAATAAAGCTATTGTAGACTATATAAAGCAATGTACTGGTGATGTCCAACTTAAAAAATATCACCTATATTGTAACCACCTCAACTAAATCTAGGGAACATAAGTGGAAGAAGATACTGTGGTTCAATCCACCATATAGTATGAATGTAACACCAAACACAGCTAGATGTATCCTCACCCTAGTCAATATTGACTTCCAATGAACACAAACATAAATATGAAATATTCAACAGACGTACAGTTTAACTAAGTTAAAGCTACCTCCTTAACAAGCTTACAAATCTTCAACCACAAAAAACCCCAACTTACTCTGCACAATACTTATGCAACATCAGATCTTCTGAACACAGTCCTTGAGAAATAACTGGTATACAGAACCAACATCCCTGATGTACACAGTATGATAAAAAATTGTATTTGACTTACAGGGAACACATTTAAGAAAATATTCACACAATATTCATTCGGAGATAGAAGCAAATGTAATAGGATAACATTATCCAAACTTGTATAGAACCTAAAGGACTGCAGAGTAATTAATCCATTCATAAACTGGAGTATTGTTGCTAAAACCAATCAATATAATGGACAAAGCAGCAGGTGTAATCTATGCATTACAGAGAAGCTAAAGATGTTGACCTTATCAGCAAATGTAATCAATATATGGTAAGAAACATTTTCTCCTTGCATAAACAGAATGCATTTCAAATTTACAAAATGTTATACACATCCTAAATCATTAAACCATAAACACAACCTGATTGTTCTGGCTCTTTTCACACCTCCTACTCCATTTTCTAAGTTCCTCAACTCTACAACAACCCACAACCCCAACATCTATTTAGTTTATAAATACTTAAATCCTGTAAAACCCTACACCTCCCAAACTGATTACATCCATCATCTAAAAACTTAATATCAACATGTAACAATACAACAGCAAATATACACCAACACATCAAATCTCCTACAACTAAACCCTCCTCCTGCATTCACAAAACACATGATCCCTTTACCTTAACAATTACATAACAAAACCCACTAATATTACACAACTACTCCATAATACAAAAGACTACAGTAATGACTCATACATATAGCTTTAACACATTAACCTCACAATAAGAAATACAATTGCTATCTTCAATTTAGTTTCTGTGCCTGTCCTCAACTATGGTCATGAATGTTGAGTAATGATCAAAAGTATGACAGTGAATAGAAATGGCTAAATTGGGGATTCCTGTAAAGGATCTCTGGTGCAAAGTTATTTGACAAGGTGTGCAGCTTACAAATCAAAAAGTCTCTTGAGGTAAATCTGCTATTTCCCAACATTGCAATGTCACAGATCCAGTACCACAGACATGGAATTAGAATGTCACATGAAAGAATTGAAAGAGATTTTTCAAGCCAAGGCAACCAGCAGGAGATCTAGGAGTAGACCAAGAGCAAGATGGTCGAATAATATCCATAGTCACAGTTGGGAATCTAACCAGATTCTAACAGTTGGGAATCTACTTGGGAATCTAACCAGAAAGTGTATTCAAGGTTGCTTCTGATAGAACCCTATGGAACAGGAGCCTGAGAACTCTAACTCCACGACCCTTACAGAAATAAATGAGTGGAGAAGGCAGGTTGATGGATGGATGGATTACTGTGAGAAACCGCACAACCCTCCTCAAATTTACATACTATTATTAATTAGAAATGATGTTATTACACATTCAGGATGTTATCCACTTCACCAAATATACAACTGCACTAACACAGTTGCACTGACACCATACATGCAAAATGCACACCTGCCAATAGCACACCTTCCCAAGAATGAATGAAAGCATTTTGCATCATTTTCAGAATATAATATAAATTGAACACACACTAATATTTACATATAAAATTTGGGAACATATATTTATACTAACAATGGGCAATGACTAAGACAAGGATACAAAACCAGAATACTTCTCTCTCAACCTGTACCCATTATTCATACATCCCCTATGCAACATAAAGTACTGTATTACTCTATTCCCAATTATCTATCAACCATATTGCAGTAACACTGAGATAGTCTCATGATGGTACAATACACTCAATATTCAGTCACACCATATACACAATGGTTGATTAGAAATAGGAACGATTACCTATGAGGTAGACATATTGGAGACACATGATACAATATATGTACAAATTGCATGAAAACACAAGCGCATGAAAATATATATGCAAGCATGATCACGTATACACATACCTATAGCCAAGAAAAACCACAAGGGAAACAACCAATACTACAGTCTCTAAATGATTACTCCCCTTTAAATATATTTTCTCTTTGGTCACCAGTTCATGATTTATGACAGTTCACATTATCTGTAAACTTACAAAATCTCATGCCATACTTCCACCATTTAAATGGCAGAGTTGTCACCCATTAACCGAACTCCGATTAAATAACTGCAATTATAGTCATGTGAAACCTATGGTATCAGACTACTGACTTCCTATCAGCACACACACACACACAAACAACTGCTGCTGCTGCCGCCACCACCACCACCACCACCACCACTACCACCAGAATATGCAGCTAAAGTATATCACCTTATTCTCATTTACTGATAGAAATTTTAGTGCACACAATAAAACTTGGGACAAAATCAAAAATCAATACAGATAAAACAAGAAGTAACATCTGGGAAAGCTTATTTCTCACTATGTCAACTACAACTCCTTTACAAACACTTCTTGCTCAATACACCAACTCATCACTACCATATGTCAACATCCATCCTCCCCAATTATCCTTGAACTGTCTATGAATCACCATTCTGAAACACATCGATGAACAAAATAAAACTACTTTTACAAATGCAAAAATACCTAGAGGAACCAATTCCACCCAGAAACAAAATCAAGATACACCACATAATTCAACAACATCACAGTTACAAATATAGAGATTGTTAAATATGTTCAACAACACTAGTCACCAAAACTGACACCACGTACATACAATCAACAAAATAATTATAGACAAAAATATTCCAACATGTAGTGTAAAAAATACAACCTGAATTACACAACAAAAATAGCCAGTCTGATAAAAACCAAAGAAAGCATAAACATAACACACCAACACCAATACCAACATCAAACACACACAAGACAGAAGTAAAAGAATCAGTATTAAATAATTGAACAAATACGAGCCGACCTGGAGTGATGCAACAACTACTTCATAGAGATGTATGTTGAGATAAAGATCCACAACAGAGAACAGGAGACTGTTAAATAACTGTTGGTGGTGACAAAAGTTTAGAGAGAGGTGGAGACAACATACAGATGTGAAGAACAGGGAAGACTGTGAATTAGAGTAACTAGAAATCTTTGTTGTCCATATTCAGGTGAAAGAGATGCATGGCAAGAGTAAATTTAGACATACACATGCTCTACAGCAAAGATACTGGAAGATAAAGTGTTGTCAGGACTGCAGAGATATGGGGTGAAATAGTAAAAGGATGTGCACAGGATGAAAGTTAGACTAAAATCTACACACACTGAAGTAGAAAGACATTCCATTTTCTCGGTACACTATTCTTGGGAGGGCCATGGAAGGAGAATCCTCAGGTACCTTCTGCATAGGATTCTATTAGAAGCAACTAGCATTAGACTTTCTGGCTGAATTCCCAAGTGCAACCAACTGAGACCATGGATATTATCCAACCGTCTTATTCTTGGTTTACCCCATGGTCTCCCACCAGTTGGTTCAGCTTGAAAAATCTCTCTTGTGATTCTTTCCTTTGGCATTTTAATCAAATGTCCATAATAATGGAGCTATGACTTGATCCGGAGAGATCCCAGATATCAAGCTATGCACTCTGTTGAGTAATGTTACTCCAGAGACCCTTTGGAGGAATCCCATTTTGGCTTCTTGTATTTGTAATGACACTCAGTTATTACCCAACATTCTTGACCATAGGCAAGGATAGGCATGAAAACCAAATTAAAGATAGCAAATTTGGTTTGTTTCTCTTACCAACCTCTCCTCTTCTGAGTGATTTTCAAATAATTTGTCACACTTTTACTATAATTACTGTTGAGATTGATTTGGTTATTGGAAACAAGATCAATGAAAGACAAGTTTCATGACTTGTGTTCAATACCTGCATTTATCTTTGCAGCAGACTAGCTGGAGCTCAGTAGCCTTGATGGGCCTCTCAGATACTTGTACTCTGAGGAGGGGTATCAGATAAGAACACCCAGGGCTAGTACTAGGAAGTGCAGGGCTCGATTAGAAAATTGTCAGCAGGGCACTCTGCTATACAAAAGCTGAAGATTGATGTTTTATGCTTCATGTAGTATGCCAGTCCCAACTAAAAAGTGTTGAGAGCTTGAGGCTCCATAATTAGCCACAATGATATATTAAGATTTCATCATAGCATCCTCTGCTTGAGTATTTGGATGGGGTCCCTCTCTTGGCATGAGGCCCAATTTGATCAAATCTAATTTGCTGAAAACCAGCCATGAGAACACCTGTGCCAATGAGACAAGCTTTCTCTACATGGTCACTCAGCCTGCTAAATCTTCCTCAAATCACACCCTGCTATCTTAATATAGTCCTACATACTTCAAAAAGATAAGATGGTCATGGCAGGAATATTTTTGAGCATAAGTTGCTCAATCACAGATAGTGTTAAACAAGAAGAAGAAGAACAAGAGCACACACAAATATAGCCACAGACATTGTAAAAAGATTCGATGATTATACTTCAATGTTGTTGTGATGCTTACCAAGGAAGGGACAGATCCATAGTTGTTAGACATCTGCTTGAAGCTGAATTAATATTTTACAGTTTAAAATGGCAAACCCCTATAACAGAAGTAGTAAGCTGAGTTTTAATTTCTGGCCACTTGTGCCATTAATACCCTTGGGAAAGGCTTGCACATCACAACATCATATTTCCATACCTCTAAAATTAGTGAAAAAAAAAAAAAATGCAATAGTTAAAGTGAATGATTAGAGATAATAATTTCACTAATTCTACCACAAGCATATAATTTCCACCAGGAACTACCACTGATTGTAATCATCATCATCATCAACAACAACACCACTGTACATCCACTTCCTTGTTTTTATTGGGAAGTTGGATAAGTTCAAGATTTCAGCATATACCTATGCAACTTATTCCTGAGGTAAGTTTTACTGACAGGAAGGGCATCCATCTGGCTGTAAAACGATGCCTTAATAAAATATTCATCTAACTCTTGCTGGTACAGGAAAATGAATGCAAACATGAAACAATAACAATTTTGTAAACAGTAGTGTCATGATTAGTTACTGCTTTCCATTAGAACAATCACTGGCTCACTATATCCCTGATGGTGACAACAACCAGATGCAAAACATTTCGTTTGTGAACCACCATTTGGAGGTGGGGAATTTCTTATATGAGATTTTTGTATCTTCTGCTGATATAAACTAACAAAGACACACATACTTACACATAAACACGTATGATGAATCTCCGCACAGTTTTTGCTTCTACTAATTCTACCCACAATTTATAAGCCAATGTGCTTATGAAGCAAACTTCTTGACCACAATACCTACATTTACTTTGCATTGTTTTGGCCTTATCCATGATCCTTTATACAGTATATATATATATATATATATATATATACACACACACATATATATATGTATATATATATCGTGTGTCCGGCTGCTATTTCTTTTCGTTCTGGGACTCCCCAAGCTCGCACATACTTCTTTGCCCCTCCTGTTCGTGCTTCACAGGGTTCAATACATACACACTTCACATCTGGCTGTACAGCCTTTTTGTTTGTTGCACCTTGTTTATCATTTTGTCCATGTTCTCTTGCCACGTCATGTACCCAGTTATGTATCTATATGTACATGTGGATGAAGGTATGTACATACATGTACATATATATGCATATACTCATATATTGTTTGTATATATATATATATATATATATATATATCTACAATAATCCCTTGCCAAATACCGGTTCATCCATCATGGTTTATTATTCAAGCTTATGTTGATTCCTCTCTGGTGCTGTCTTGCATTTATAATAAAATAAATATATACAAATTATGAAAATAATAAAAAAGTATATACAGTACAGTACTGTACTGCATATTTTTTTTATTATTTTCGCAGGGGGTTTTGGAATGTAACACCCATGATAGTCGAGGGATTACAGTGTATATGTGTGTGTATATATATATAACAACTCTCTTATTCTTTCTTTCAGCATAGAGTCTATGCTGAATTGTGGTACAATATGGGCAGATTTCTGAAATCCAATGAACATTTATGCAGATATAACAGTTTAAAGGATAAACCTTTTATAATGGATAATACTAAATGGACTTTTTCTTTTTTTCTTTCTTTTTCTTTTTCCTTTGTAATGTAATCTTGGGACTGAAAATGCTTGCGGCTGAAGATAGCTTTAAACCATCCTTTATATCAACAATATATTCTGATGTAATGACAGATTGTGTATAAAGCTTGAAACATGTGTACCGCAATATCCTTTGTGCTCTGTTTTCAATTTACGTTTAATATATTCTTTCACCTCTGCCACTATCTGGCATACACAGGGGCTTACGCTTATCAAGTATTACCTCTAAAACTTACGGTATGTATATATATATATATATATATATATATATATA
>NC_068988.1:81206383-81209509 GCF_001194135.2 Octopus bimaculoides
ATATATATACATAAATATATATATACATATATATATATACATAAATATATATACATAAATATATATACATAAATATATATACATATACATATACATATATATATATATACATATATATATATATATACACATATATATATATACATATACATATATATAAGGTGCATACCAGAAGTTCTGAGACTTTTTTCAAGATAGGTGTTGGCATTCATGGACGTTTCATGCCAAAGTCAGACAATCCACGATTTTTCTTGGGAAAGATGCAACAGTAGTTTCCAGTTGCCCCTTGCTGATTTCTTTACAGTTTACTTTGCTACTCTCCTACTCTCTCCTGAGCCTATCCTTTATGCACAGAGGGGGTCCTACTTTGAAGGAAACATGGCACAAGAAGAATTTGTGTGTGTGTGTGTGTCCAGTTTTGCCAGTGCATTGCTCCATCCAATATTGGAGTCCTAATACTAGTTAAGAAAGCCCTAAAAACTCATTTCTTGCTATGAGAAGATCAGTAATTGGAGGTGAAATTTGAAGTGAGGATACAGGTGACCAGCACTTCCCACTGATGAAGTCCAGTAGACTGAAATCATATGATATGGGGAATTCTGGTGCCCATGATAGATGATTTTTATTTGCTATGGTCTGTGTAGGTGCTTTTATGTGCCAAGTGCTTATATGAAAGGACCTTTCAATGTTAATAAGGCAATATCCAGTGTTCTAACAAGGCATCCTTGCTAAGTTGGATATAAACATTACCTTTTGATATTAATACTGCTTCCATCACTATTAATTAATTTTTAACAAGTCTGCTGGCTATTTGTCACATCAGTGTCTGAAAAGTTACTGGTATTCTATATATGATGGCAGTGAGATTTGACTGGCAAGTGGTGACCTGCACTTCCCACTGATGAGGTCCAGCAGAATGAAATGTGTTATGAGAATTCTGGAGCCCATGACAGATGATCTGCTACGATCTATGAGAGTGCTTTTATGCACCAAGCACCTATATGAGAAGATTTCGCAAAGCTAGTAATGCAGTATTCAGTGTTCTAACAAGACATCCATGTTAAGTTGAATAAAAAAAAATTACTTTTTAGTAGACATGTTTAGAATGTTGGCTTGAATGCCATGTGGTATTTGTTTCAGTTCTCTGTGGTCTGATTTCACTCAAGCTCAGGTCAACATTACTTTTCATTCTTTCAGGGCCAGTAAATAAAGTATCACACAGATTGGTGGACTAGTGGAGTTATAAGATGAAGATACCTTGTGGTATTTGTCCCAGGTCTTTGTGGTTTGAGTTCAAATTCCACTGATGTTAACTTCACCACCCATGGAACAAGGACTGTAGGAAATAACTTCATCTAACATTTCTGCTACCCATTACCTTGCTCTAGTACTTTATATATCAACCCTGAAAGGATCAAAAGCAAAGTTGACTTCAGAAGGATTTGAACTCAGAATGCAGATAGCTGAAACAAAAATCACAAAGTATTCAAGCCAATACTCTAACAAATCTGCCAATCCCCTGCTTTTAATTAGCTAACAAAATTAAAAAGAAAATAGCTTCAATGTTAGTAGCAATAACATTTCTAACTCATAAAGTTAAAGAAAAACTAACTCAACTCTTTAACTTGATGCAAACAAAACAAAAAACAAAAATACTTTAACAGATGTGTTTTTATATGTTAATGTTTAACCCTAGGTCAATCCTGACTGAGTAAGTCGATGATCAAAACATGTTCCAGATGTGATCATGATCCTTTTCTTTTTATATATTTAAAAACAGTACAGTGTGATTTGAGGCAATTTGGCTGCTATTTCTAGCTGATTGAGGCTCTGTTGTTGACATATCATAGGTAAGAAGTAAACACTGGAGTTATTTAGATTACCTGATGATGAAGAAATAGTTGTTTACTTGATCAAAACTATTTTGCCAGAATATTCTCTCTGAGAGTAAAAAGGAAATCTCTACAAGGATGGATATAAAATGATGGTACTTACAACAGAAGGATGATAACATTGCTGTAAAGTTTCCATCGAACCAGTATTTCCAAAGACTGGCATGTGAGAGGCAACAGGAAGTGCAAGAAAAGTGGCAAAAAGCCGAACATGAAAGTGTAGGGTTTGGGGGGTGGGGTGGGAGTAGTCCTTAGCAACTGTCAGGGAATCACTGGGTCAGCTGATGTAGTAGTTACTTGTATGAGGAATAGCTCTTTTGCAACAGAACATGATATATATATATCAGTAGGAAATATACTCTAACAGTGAATCTAGCAAACTTCATATTAATACAAACTATCCACCATTCTTTGTTTGGAATGCAGGAGTGTTGGGGGTAGGGCTTCTTTATTTGTCTGGCCCTCTCTTTTATTATTGTTATTCTCTCATCAATTCTGATAACTACTACTCCAACACTATGCTGCCACTGTAGCATCTATGTGGTTGTTCACCCTGATAGAATCAGCAACTAAGTCTCTCTTAAGAGGTCTGGCTGCTATGTCTACTAACTCGAGCAACTGGTACAAAGTAGTGTAAGCGAAGTATGCAGCACAGAATCCTAATGTCTATATTTCATCAATCACTATCTACAAGAGTTCAGTAGATTGAATAATACAAGGTAATGACCGACAAGGAGCAGTTGGGTTAGTAACAATATTGGTATTGAAGGTAAATGGCATTAGAAATATGTGATTAATAACTTTAATTAAACACACACACACACACACATATATATTGTAATTCTGTGTTTACTTCGCTGGATTATGAACATTTTCAGGAAAGTAAATCCAATACGACTACAAAGAACACAGAGACTGGTACATCTTTAAAAATTTTTTCTTTTAATTCAACACTTAATTATACACCATAACTAATTATGCTGTATAATTAACTACTATATTAAAAGAAAAATTTCTAGATGTACCAGTCTCCATATATTCATAATACAGTGAAGCAAACCCAGATTTACTCATCAGAGGAATTACAGTGGGATTGCTCACTCTAAGAGATCCTTGATGCTTTAGCCAGAACCTGGAATATACCTGAGAGTTATTACAGCACCTGCCTGGATAATCTATCCCGATATATTCATTGTGTATGTGTGCATAATATATATATATATATATATATATA
>NC_068988.1:81209849-81223583 GCF_001194135.2 Octopus bimaculoides
AAGGGATAGTGCCATGGACACCTGTGCTTTGGTCCTTTCTTTTTCTTTTCTTCCTTTTTTTGTCACTTTTGCTATGAATTAAATTAATGAATTCAACGGGATACACCGTCTGCAAGTAGTTGGGTTCAGCATATTATCCTCCATTTTCTATATATATATATATATATATACACACACACACTCAAGTATATATCATGTGATCACGTGACCGACCAGACCATCAGATGTTGTTACACATCGCTGGTCACAATGAGCATTGCATTGTTTTAACTATCGAATGACATCACCCCGCTGGCTAGGTGACCTGGCCTACACACTTCCTTGATCGAAAAGGGACTGGAGCAATGTGAAATGAAATGTTTCCGTGAAATTCTGTTTTCTGCTGGGGAAAACCGCAGCTGAAACAAATGTCATGCTTCAAGCAGCTTACAAGGATGCTGCTTCAAAGTATTCAAATGGAGAATACTTTGAAGGTGATGAAAGTGAAAACATATAAAACTAAGTGGATAAAGTTGTAGTGCAAAACTTTGGTTTCTTTTGCATACCTCCTTACATATATATATATATATATGTTAGCGCCACCCTCAGATAATATATAATACTAAATATGTCTGTAGGTTTAACATTTTGATTGAGTAAACAATATTTTTATAGGTTAAGAGTACAGTTTAAGGAAATGTTTCCAGGAATATTACTGGTACTTATTTTCTAGATTTGGAGCTGTTGCTCAGATCCATGTCAGCCCTGAACCAACAGATCTATAATCATTTCAATCATGACTACTACAGCCTTTTTAAGACACCAATCTCTACTATCCAGTGTCCTCCCTTTACTTAAGATTGTATGGTATAATCTGGGAGAGATTTGGTTGCAATTTCTACTAATTTGAGCAACCAGTACAAAAGTAGTGTTAGTGAAGTATGCAGTGCAGAATCCTAGTGTCTATATGTCATCAATCACTGTCTGTTAGGGTTCAGTAGATTAAATAATGTAAGATAGTCACTGACAAGGGACAGTCTTCTCCTGGGGTAGTAACAATGTTGGTATTGAAGGTAACTGGCATTAAAAATATGTGATTAATCTTCAGCATGTTTAAGCGCATTATATCACCATAGAGGTTTCTCCTCTGTAGCTGCAGGTACAATGTGTTGCATTGAGAGGGGAGAAAACTCATATGGTGACATGATGCTCCTCCAGTATGCTAAAGGTTAATAACTTTAAAAACTATACAGTACATCTTGTATGAAAGCTGAATATTTACAACTATGAATGAACATGAACATAAATAGCATTCCTTGGTCTCGTTAGATACAACCTCTCTAGAGCTGGTGACATGATAAACTGGTTCTAAACTATGCTGTAAAGTAGTTGATATTGGAAAGGCATCAAGTTGTAAAAACCAAGCTAATCCACAAAAAAGATGACTGTTTATCTGTGTTACTATGTGTATCAGATGATAAAGATTGTAGGCAAATGATGAGACACTGTGACAAATCCAAGCCATGCCAGCAGGTAAAAACAAATGTGAAGTAATAATGATGATGATGATGATGATGATGATACTGTAGGGAAATCAAAACTTCGGTCAATGATAACCAAACCTGTAAGATATACATTGAATGATATTTTTATTAACATCATCTACGGCTCAATAAAGTGATGTAGCTTCAACAAGTTATATCAATCATTATAAATAGTACATATGATATGAAACTTCAACATCAGGAAAATAATATATAGAAAGAATACAAACAGAAAAAGATAAATGTTATAAATACACTGAAAGAAGTGAATGGTACATTTATAGAAATGGACATAGTGTTCTGCAAGTTTTGGGACGATGCATATACAGAGTGTTTGGGCTAAATTTGATGATTTTTATGTCTCCTTTTTTCAGGAACAGCTTAATGTATTGGTGAAAAGCCAATGGTATTGGAGACAACAAAGATTAAAGTTGTAGTTGAAAAAAAGTTAGCTGACATGAAGGACTGGAAGCCATCTGGATATTGGAAAAGAGTTACCTGTGTCATGATGATTCCCACTAGGTATCAAAATGCCAACATCATGAATGTTGCTCAATGCTCTATGAACACTGTAATGGTTGCAAGATGTGATATGGACAACTGCAATGGAGAAGCCACGACCAGCAGAAAGGAACATTGCAAGCATTCTGACTGTGTGTGCATACTGGAATTCATCCCCACATCTTAGAACAAGGCCTTAGGCTCAATTCAGATGGCTATGTGAAGCTGCTGGAAATTGATGTCAAACACTGGCTGTGGAGTCATTGCTGCTGGAAGGCTATATGGGTGGCAGCAGGATTCAACTTCCTGCCACACCTCCAGAAAGAGTCAGAAGTAGTTGATGAAAAATTACTTTGACCTCACCAGCGCCAATTTCTAATTTATGGCCATCTAATTCCCTTGATTGTAATCCCATGGTTTACTACATGTGGGGTGTGGTTGAGAAAGACTCCAACTGCGCTTCTTGCAATGCCAAGGCCAAGCTAATGGCCAAGATCAAGGAGGCATTTAAAGATCTTTCCAGGGATGCAGTGAGGAATGCATGAGCCAGGTTCCTATGGCTATGATGGAAGCTGAGGGTGGTTACTATGAGTAAACTGTTATCTCCCAGCCATAACTGAGGTGATATATTTTGTATTTTTTAAAATACTTTTATGTTTGGATGCGATAAAGTGTTTTCTTTTCTTTTTACAAAAACTGTCAATTTTAGCCCAAACCCCCTGTATACATGTACACACACACATACACACATGATTATTACATGTATGTATGTTAATAAAAGATGCAAATAAGCCTGCAGGATGTGCACAATAGCTGCAAGTAAATCTAAAGGATGTATGTGCTCATGTAGAAAGTCCTGTGAATGCAGCTTGTTGAATAGTATGAAATATGTAATAGCAGAAGTTCCAGAAAAAGTGAAGTTGTTGCAACTAGTTGCATGTGGCATAGCAGTATATGTGTGTATATAGTGCAGCTGTATAGTGTGGAGAACATGTATTATGAGAAAGGTTCAGGAAAACTGGTAGAAACTGTTGGCAACGAAAAGGATAAGTACCTGAATAGTTAGTAAAAGGTGGTTTGGTGAGTCGATGGTAATCATTACATGAAGTCAAGATGAACTGGTTGCTGTTCTGTATGTGTTGCCAGTAAAAGCTGTGTCTGAATTGATGACTTTATAACTGGTCAGCTGTGGCTATCATCACCACAACAACTATCAAAAACATTGTATGTTAACTCACTAACAAGACTAGAAATGCCTGGCAATTTACTGTCTGAAGCCATTGATTATTCTGAAAGGCAATGACATAAGCACATCTGCTGATGCAATTTTACGTTAATTCATCTGTTGAGCAGATGAACGAATTGTTGCATCAGTTGATTTATTCAAAAGGTGATGACATAGTTACAGCTATTGATGTCTAGGATTGCTCTTTACCATTACATATCTGCATTTTGCTTTTTACCTTTAGGTATCCATTTTGGTTTATCATGTGATGGTCAAGTCCATTTGGCTTTGCATAGACTATCTAATCCTTAATGTGATAGACTAGCTAAGCATCCCTACTTAAGCTATTTAAGGGACGATTTTCCCTCTAATTCCTAAGGGAGGTGAGTTGGTTATGAGTGAGTTAGATTTTCAACAATGAGAGCAGTATATTCCACTTTGTGGCTTCAGTGAGAAGTGATTCATAACCAAAATCTTTGATGCTATGTTTTTCATTTCTTCTAACATTTATCTTTAACTTCAAGAAACATTTTGAAACCATGTAATGTTTTTAACAGAGTTCTACTTGTGCCAATTGATGTATTTCACTTTAGAGTCAGAAATAAATGTTGCAGTGCGGTCAGTTTTAATTTGCTTTTGTATTTTCTTATTGATATTCATCCTGACTCATATTAACCACAAGACATATTAACACTATCAGGGCTTAGTTATTGCTAAGTTATTTTGAGTTGTCTACTTCACCTTTAGTTTAGTTAAGCATTGTGTAAGTCTACTTTTCCTAAAAACAGTTACAGTCTTCATTAATTAAAGTTATCGTAGTTGCCACAGTATATATTTAAAACTGTACTATTGCTTTCTTGACAACTAATCTTATCTTTCAAAAAATGAGACTCAAGGAAAGTATATAAGATAATTAAACTTTGTATTAAACTGAAAGGTTCTCAGTTCAAAACTAGCTAAAGGGCAGGTATATATATAAAAGTAGCAACCCCTCTTCCTACCACTGACAGAGAATAAATAAATCAAAGCCAGAGAGGGAGCCTCTAAATGATTATTCTAATAACTCTAATTCATGCAGTTTTGGTAAGTAGGATACGATAATTACAGCTGACATATCTCTGATCACAGGCCACTTCAGTCAGAGCTGACCTGGGTTAAACAATAATGTAGATAACAAAAACAAAATATAAGTTTGATAGTTTGGAAGCCTGAAACTAATCTGAGAATATAAGTTTAAGGGACTGGGTTGACTAATGAGGCTGATAGATTATGTCTGATTAATATACAAACTGTTAGTTGTTAATTAGAATGATTTGGTAGTTAGCACCATGCTTTTGATAATTATTTCACTTGCCTACAGTGTCACAAGTAGACAAAGACACTCAGACATTCCATCCTTGACTCAGTGGAACATTGAGAATCTGACAGCTGTAGGGAGAAGGGACTGCACCTGTACCTGACTGGTAGTCAATTTCAGCTGAGCAGACTAGAATAATGTGAAGTAAAGTGCCTTGCTCAAGAATATAAAGCACCAAGTCCAAGCATTGAACCAATGATCTTATGATTGTGGAAGCAATATCCTAACCATTAGGCCATGCACTTTCACTAGACCAATATGTAGCACTCTGGCTATGCAATATGTCAACCATGTACAAAGGCAGTGAGTTGGCAGAATCATTACAGCACCAAGCAAGATGCTTAGTGGGATTTCATCCATCTTTATGTTCTGAGTTCAAATTCCGCCAAGGTTGACTTTGCCTTTCATTTTTTCAGGGTCTACAATATAAGTTAGGCACTGGGGTCAATGTAACTGACTTATGTCCTACCCCAAAATTGCTGGCTTTGTGCCAAAATTTGAAATCAATATGTCAACAATGTATAGAGTATTGTAATTGTAGTGTGGTGTGGTGTGGTGTGTCTATGACTTGCTGCTAATTAGTTGGGTGACTGTGGTCAAGAATGTCTATGTAGCTACTGTACCATTATTTAACGTCAAACAAGTTAGTATGAAATCTAAGTGTAGAGAGAAGCTGTGAATAAGTTAACTCTTTTGGTATATAAGTTGGTGTTCGAGCTTTTTCTCATCCAAACTGAATATAAATAATATTATAGTATAAACAGCAATGTGACAGCTACAATCTGACAATGGTTTAGAAACTTGTATAATTTCTAAGGAAATATGATGAAGCAGCCACATTTTTAGAGATACAGTGAGGTTTCTGATTAACAGCAAATATAACAAATATTGCAAATGTGTAAGAGAAATTGTGAACCAGATTTAACCATGAAAGATGAGACCAAAATATGATGAGGAGTGTGTAATCTAGCTCAATGGAATAATACTGAAATGATAAGAAAAGTAATACAGTGATAAAATGTTTCTGCTGCAATTCTTTTCTTAAGTAATTCCTATGTTGCTTCAACTAAACGATTTCTCTAACTTTGTATCCCTGCTGAAATGGGTTATTAAATTTATTCTGTTTTTCATGTAATTCTAATAGAAGATTGATCTCAGATGTAGTTAGTGAATACCGAAGCATGTTATATTCCTGCTATAATGCTGTACATCTAAATGATAGTGTATTATATTAAGAGATAAATAAAGAAGACATGAGTTAGAAATAAATAGTGAAATGAGACATGTATTAGTAACTATTACACAATGATATCTGTTGTATGATATGATATTATCATCAGAACATTTTCAGTGTAGATATCTGTTACAACCCATGGCTTTAACATATATCTGCAGAGAGAATGGATGGATGATAATGTTACAGAACTGAGAATAACTTTGATTAGGAATATGGAAAGATTAAAGTCAAACTGAAGTTGATAATAATTTTGAAATGATAGAAAGTTAACATTTTTGTTACCATATTTATTGAAATATGATAATGAAAGGGTTATATTGAAATACACTTACTTTGTTTCAATTCATTTGGAATATAAATGAAGTATCTAGTAAAAAGCTGTCATTATTAAACAAGTGTTTGGAACACAAATAAATATGGAATTTGGAAAGAAGGTTTTAATTTACATCACATTAAAACAAGAAGTTTGTATCATGGAATTAGGTTTGGCTTTGGGTGTGTAGGTATCAAAAGGGTAAATCCTTTTATGAACCAAAAGTATCAATGGGCTTGTTCCTTATCTCTGATCTCTTTAATTTTGAGTGGATGAGAGAAATTCTCCCTTGTTTAGAATACCAGAGGTTGTAAATTTTATCTGTTTCTGGTCTGGTTTAACACTACAAACTGGCCCTTGCATGCCTTTAGTGGTGAACTCACTGTTGTAAACATTCAGGTCTCCTGAGGTCTTGTCTGATGATAAATTCCTTCATCCCAGTTTTGGTTAGGGTCATGGGTTGTGTTTTACCACTAACTAAACCATTAAGATATTGAAGCAAAAAAAATACTCAGAAATCACTCAGAAATATATTTAGCAAGACAGTAAGATAAACTGAAGCAAAGTACAACAATATATCCTGCCATCCACCCCAACAACCTACAAACAGTTGATTTAAACTTGTAATCAATCAGTCAATCAAACTACTGCCATTGCCACCACTGTCTACTGTTATCAAGGCAGTCTATGAGAGATCTTCATAGACATGATCCTTATGTTCATCTGTTGACCTTAACTGTGGTGCACATAAACAGATCACTATTGATGTTGTGTAAGCTGTAACCAGTTCAAACTTAATCATTGTCACACTCTCACTGACTTCAATTACTTTATCTCTCCATTTCTCTGCTAACTATGTCTAATCCACTAACTCACCTAGAAAAATTTGTACTCGAGTTTCTTGTTCATGAGAAGTTAAGGCACTCCATTATTTTATCTCTTTTACACAGCACAAATCAATTTGCCTCCACTCAAACATTTCCACAATAATTCCAGAAGACTTATTTTCTATTACACCAATAAATGGGTTGCAGGTGGTACCCTACATTATAGTGACTGGCACGTTTTATTGCCAGACACTAAATTCAGGCAGTAATTATGATTTATGGAAGATTACAAAACTCAAAGTTAGGAATAGTGAGACTTTGTTAAAGGAGCTCTTAAAACTGATGACACATTTAATACAAAACATTATGGACTTACAGAAGCAGAAACTCAGAAAATGTAAAGTAAAGAGAATGGAAATATCAAAATATGAGAGGACTGAGTAACAGTGAATATGGAGCATCAACAGTGAGATCGATTTAACCTGCTGATTGAGACAGTTAGTGCTGTTACTACTCTCAATTACTCAGGGAGTCTTTAGTGTATAATCATAATTCAAAGTCAATGAAACTGAGCTACTAAAAGATAAAATCTAGGATGTAGGAGACATTTCAAGTAAACCCCCTGTTCATTGTTAAAGTAAGTGGCATGTACAAAACAGTATAAAGTTTGTACTAGATGATAGCTGGGTTAAAGAAAGTGAAGAGAGTGGGTAGAAATGTAATTTATGAGTTGTGCCATGTGAATCTGCTAACAAAGTTCCTTACTCTCAACAAAAGTGATTGATGCTAATATAATTCCATAATAGTAGTATTCATAATAGTTCGTGTATGCTAATAAGTTCAGGCTGTTAACTTGTATTAACATCAGCAATTTATAATCTTACTGATGCACATCTTTCAAGTTATAATTTTTTTTAAATGTCAAAGAGGCAAGCTGGCAGAATTGTTAGAGCACTGAATATATCGTATTTCTTCCAACTCTTTACATTCTGAATTTAAAATCCCTCTGATGTCAACCTTACCTTTTATCCCTCTGATCTCAATAAAATAAAGTACCAATGAAGTACTGGGTCAATGGCATTGACTAAACCATTCCCTAAGACTACTGGCCTAGCACTTAAATTAGAAACAATTATTTAAGAAGGATAAAATTTCCCAATTTGACACAGATATCAATTCTTATTGTTCAGACCTAAATCAGTCAACTGGGCAAACCTATGGTCAAAGACATTCCATTAGTGACCAACATACTGTTTCAGAGGGGATATATCTTTCTTGGACTTGGTTTTAAGATATAATGTAATTTGGAAGAGTTCTGATTGCTATTTCTAGTAGGTTGAGCAACCATGTAGAAGCATGATGTCACAACGTTCTGAACTCAAACCTTCCTGGAATTAACTTTAATTAGTTAATCTTTCCCAAGTAGATAAAATGAGGGTTGGTATGATACCACAGTCAGTTTAATTAACTCTCTTTCACTCTCTCTTGTGTCAAGCCAAAAAATAAATTACCATTTCTGGACATAGAACTATTTCTTGCTTAACTTACACTGGCAATCAGAGGAGAACCCAACAGTTGCAATCAGGACTGTCTAGGTAGCCTTATAGCCTCACTCCCTCCCTACCAAATCAATGCAGTGAGCCCTAAGGCATTTATTTATTGACAACAGGCCACAATACACATAGGTCAGAATTGGGCCTCTAGACTCTTGAGGCCCCTGGGAAACTGTCTAGTGTTCCCATGCCTTATGATGGGCCTAGCTGTGATTGTATATCTCATGTGAAATAGTCTATTTTAGAGAGGTTAATGAGACTATGAAACAAAAAAAGACTAGTCATTTATTAGTCAACTATAGATTATTAAGAATATATATCCTTTTATTTTTTACTTGTTTCAGTCATTAGACTGCAACTGTGTTGGGGCACCACACTGAAAAGTTTTTAGTTGAATGAATTGACCCTAAGATTTATTTTTTTAAGTTTAGTACTTTTTCTATTGGTCTCTTTTTGCTGAAGTTATGGGGATGTAAACACACCATCAGTTGTCAAGTGGTGGAGGGTGACAAACCTAGACAAAAAGACTCACACACACATGACAGTCTTCAGTTTCTGTCTATCAAATCCACTCATAAAGCTTTGGTTGGCCCAAGGCTATAACAGAAGACATTTCCCCAAGGCACCACAAAATGGGACTGAACCCGAAACCATGTGGTAGAGAAGAAAATTTCTTACCACACAGCCACACCTGATATGAATTATTTTTCATATTAAGAATACTCACTCACCCAACATACCCTACTCATCATCATCGTTTAAAGTCCATTAAAAATTAATGTAAAGATTTCCAGCAACTATCAATTCCAAATATATACAAGAAGTCTGTTTAGCAAAGTTGGAATTTTGATTGATTAACATTATAGGGCAAAGAATTAATTCATCAGTAACCCTGTAAACCATCAATTTAGTTATCACTTCCTAGTTATAAACCATCAATCTAGTCATCAATTTCCAGTTAGTTTACTGCTTCACCATCAAATCAGTCAGTCTCTGTTTTACTATAGAAGACATGGGAGAGGTTTGAATGCCATAAAAGTATTTGTTGCTTTGTTGTTGTTGTTATTATTATTATTATTATTATTATTATTATTATATTATATTATTAAGGCAGTGAGCGAGCAGAATCATTAGCAGGTTGGACAAAATGTTTAGCATCATTTCTTCCGGCTCTTTACATTCTGAGATTAAATTCAACTGAGGTCAAATTTACCTCTCATTTTTTGGGGGTTGATAAAATGAAGTATTAATCAAGACTTTAGAAAGGATTACAAGGGTTGACTGAAAAGTTCATAGGCTGACTATGAAGGAGTGATGCTAGAGCTGTGAAATCTTGCAGGCATTAATTACAACTTTTTTTATGAATAACTGCATTGCTTATTTCTAAAGAAGATTTCAAAAGTAATTAGTAGTGACTGCTCTTCGAAATGGACAAAGTTTGGCATTGTGCTTTTTATCAAGTATCTGCAGAAAAAAAGATTTAACCCCCAACAACATTCATGCTGACAAGGTTGCTACATTAGGGGATGATGTTCCATCTTTATAAACTGTGCAAAAGTGGGCAACTGAATCTAGGAAGGGAAAGAAGAGTCTTGAAGATGACCCATGGTCTGGAACTCCTGCAACTGCCACCACCAAGGAAAACATTGACTGTGTTCATCACAGGTGATGGAAGATAAATGATTGAATAGAAATTAAATAGCCAATGCTCTTAGCATATCCCATGAAAGAGTTGAGAATATTCTGCACAATGAACTTGACATGATGAAAGTTTCTGCTCAGTGGGTGCCACATCTTCTGATACCTGATCAAAAGTGCACCAGGCTGATCACATCACAGGAAAATCTGACATTGTTTCAGGTAGATCCAGCTGGTTTCCTAGAAGGTTTCCTTAACCCAGGATGAGTGTTGGATTCATCACTTAGAGTCAGAAACAAAGAGACAATCCATGCAGTGGAAACACTCCTCTTCAACTGTTCCAAAGAAGGCCAAAGTTGTTTCATTGGTAGGGAAAGAGATGATCTCAGTTTTTTGGGGTGCAAAAGGCACTGTGTTTGTTGACTATCGGGGAAAGGGCCACAGCATCAATGAAGAGTATTATGCCAACTTGCTGAGGCAGTTACAAAAGGCTATCAAGACAAAATGCCCAGGAAAACTGACATAAAGGATCTTGTTTCATCAGGACAAAGCTCCAGCACACAAATCCTTGGTTTCAATGGCTGCTGTGTGTGACTGTAGTTTTGAACTTGTTGACCACCCTCCATATTCTCCTGATTTGGCCCCATCTGACTATCACCTGTTCTCCAGCATGAAATAAACACTGCTGTTGATCTTTTTTGATGAACAAGATGAAATTTTCACCAATGTAATCCAAGCACTACAACATTGATGGAAGAAGTGTGTAGAGTGCAAGGAGTCTATGTTGAAAAATAAATCTCATTTGGTCACATTCCATGTGAGTATTTTGGTCAGCCTATGAACTTTTCAGCTGACCCCACCTATTACTAGTGACATTTCTTCCAGCTCTTTACATTCTGATTTCAAATTTTGCTGAGGTTAACTTAATCTTTCACCCTTTCAGGGTCGATAAAATAAGAACTATCTGAGTACTTGAATTGATTGTTCCCTTCCCTAAAATTGTTAGATTTGTGCCAAATTTTGAATCCATTTTTATTATTGTTATTATTCATTTGCAGAACAGTAACCATATCTTTTTAAAGGGTTTCCTTCCTAGTTTTAGAATTTAGATAAATGAGATTAGAAAATTACAGAGAACTAATGCTAAGTTACATTAAAGCCACACAAGGATCATGTTAAAACAGACAATCATCTCTTCTCAGATTTGTCAATGAAGCCATTACGAAGAAATATATTGGTTGGATGATTTCAATGATTGATATTTCTGAAGATTCACATATTCCAACTGAATAAAAATTGTTGTATTCTATGGAGCCTAAGTGCAGTTAATTGAAGACCAGGTGTGAATTAAGAAACATTATTGCCAGGAATATGACATAACCAATTCCACAGTCCAGCATTTTGAGTCAGTTGTCAGTGTTAATAAAAATGAAAAACTAGATTCTGGAAACAGTTAAGCAAGTTCTTATTACAGAATTAATAGGAAGAGAAGTTTCAAATATAGAAGTTGGGGTTCAATCCAAGAGAGCACAACTGCCATATCTACAGATTAATAAGGTGGCTGAAAAAAGTATTTATTAAAAGCAATAAACTAATTAAAATACATGATGAAACCCCTGGTGATCAGCTGTCATAGGGGAGACAATCCCTTTTTGATTAAGTTCAATCAAGGTAGGTTTGGAAGTTTGAAATTTAAATCAAAGAATAAAGAAGGTGTACAGAATATACACATTTATTATTACTTTTTCTATACACTACAAAGAACTTAAAGTTACTAGTCAAAAGTGCCATGTATAAAGTTATTTCATTCTTCTTTGGAATTGTTAGCACAGCATTATCTGAAGTTAAATACATTAAAATAAATCAAACTTTATACTAAGACAATTCTTAAGTATGAGCCAGTTAATTATTCAACTGAAGAAAATCAAAAAATGAAAATCTATGTAAATTTACAGTGATTTAATTAATTTGAAGAGGCAGACAGCCATAAACTGTAAAATGTGATCAGTCAAAAGGAAAAAAGCAGCAAGAAGGCTTGTGTGTGTGTGTGTGTGTATGTGTGTGTGTGTGTGCACGCACACATATAGCACACAACTAGTCTTCTCAGAATGATACTAACCAACGATATTAAAAGTAAAAATCAAACCCCAACAAAAAACACACCATGGACGCATGCACACGCACACACACACACACACGAACATGCACAAAATATACATAAAAAATAGAAAAGTTGGGAGACCCAGATTGAAGAGATGAAAGAGGCCCATAGTAATGAGGAGGGCCATGGCATTGATGAGGCTGTTGAATGATAATGAAAGGATTGTGACAAACCAGCTGATCGATCAATTGATTGAACAATTAATCAAGGAATTGATTAGTTAAATTATTACCGAGTTGAATAATAATAATAGTAATGATGATAATAATAATAATAATAAGTAGTGAAATAGAATTATGTGTTTGTTATTGGCAAAATGACTCTCCTAATATACAATAATGTTTATACAATTGTTACTTCAGATTATTGATCAGTTATTTTTGAAAACCTTGAAGTTACTTTCTTAAACTATGTCAATAGAGTTTAAACAGAAAGTACAGTCATTGCTTTCCAATTTAGAAAATCTATGTTAAATCTTAGCAGAGATTTTATGGAAATTTTTACAATTATCACTAGAATGTGATATTATTATATATTACATTAGGGCTGCAAGCTGTTAGACTTTTTAGTGTGTTGGACAAAATATACAGCACTGTTTCTTCTGGCTCTGAGTTCAAATACCACTGAAGTCAACTTTGCCTTTCATCCTTTCAGTGCTGATAAAATAAAGTACCAGTCAAGTACGTGGCTTGATGCAATCAACTTGTGCCTCTCCTCAAAATTGCTGTCCTCATGATGGAATTAGAATTATGATACGTATTACATTGCTACTATAAGCAGTGTATATTTTCTTTACTTTTCATCATTTAATGTCCATTTTCCATGCTGGCATGAGTTAGATGGTTTGGTTAGAGATGGCAAGCTAGAGAGCTACACCAGATTCCAATCATGTATTTCCATGGCTGGATGCCCTTCCTAATGCCAACCACTTTACAGAGTGTACTGGGTGCTTCTTACATGACACCAGCGCAAGCGCTTTTTTATGTATTATACATTATATCATTAATATACATCACATTGCTAATATGAATTACATTTCTATTATATATTACATGGCTATTATATTATACACTACATCATCATCATCATCATCATTTAACGTCCGCTTTCCATGCTGGCATGGGTTGGATGATTTGACTGAGGACTGGTGAACCAGATGGCTGCACCAGGCTCCAATCTGATCTGGCAGAGTTTCTACAGCTGGATGCCCTTCCTAATGCCAACCACTCTGAGAGTGTAGTGGGTACTTTTACGTGCCACCGGCATGAGGGCCAGTCAGGCAGTACTGGCAACAGCCACGCTCAAATGGTGTTTTTTATGTATCACCTGCACAGGAGCCAGTCCAGCAGAGCTGGCAATGACCTCGCACGGACATTTTTTCATGTGCCAGTGTGGCGAC
>NC_068988.1:81223984-81231897 GCF_001194135.2 Octopus bimaculoides
GGTTCAACTTTTCTCTCACGGTACTTACACTCTGTCAAGTATGCACACTGACATTACACATCCAGCGGAGTATACTGGCTTCATTCCTTCCGAGCTTATACATGTCCTCAGCAGTCATGGCCCATGTTTCACTGCCATGTAGCATGGCTGTTCGTACACGTGTCATACAGTCTACCTTTTACTCTGAGTGAGAGGCCCTTTGTCACCAGCAGAAGTAAGAGCTCTCTGAACTTTGCTCAGGCTATTCTTATTCTAGCAGCTCACATTCATTGCACCCACCCCCACTACTGACTTGGTCACCTAGGTAACGGAAGCTGTCAACTACTTCTAGTTTTTCTCCCTGGAATGTGGCAGAAGTTGTTCTCTGCACATTTTCAGTGTTTATTGCTCCTGAGCATCTGCCACATACAAAAACTATCTTCCCAGTTAGCCTTCCTTTGATATTGCTGTACCTCTTATGTGTCCATAGCTTACACTGTGTACACCTTATAGAATTTCTACCTACGCCTTTTCTGCAGATTGAGCAGGGCCGTCTACCTGAAGGGATTTGTGGTTTGTCTGCCTTCCTACTTATTAAGACTTTGGTTTTAGCTAGGTTGACTCTAAGGCCCTTCGATTCTAATCCTTGCTTCCACACCTGAAACCTTTTCTCTAGTTCTGATAGTGACTCAGCAATTAGAGCTAGGTTATCAGCATAGAGAAGTTTCCTGTCTTGAATTCTTCTGTTATTGCCTGGAGGACTATGATAAATAGGAGAGGGCTGAGGACTGAACCTTTATGTACTCCTACCTCTACCCGGAATTCCGAGTTCGATTCCAAGCAGTGACCTGAACAATAATAATAATAGTAATAATAATAATAATAATAATAACATCGAAAAATACATTAGGAATGAGAACCCAGGTTTGAAATTTCAGCTGAAGAAGGCTGGAGGGTATATCAGCCAAAACATGTTAACAACAAACAAGATGAGGACAAATATCCGTTGAATGTAAATAATGCACATAATTCCTCATCTCTTAAATATAGAACTGCATTAACTAGCAGAGAAGCAAACTGGGTCAATGGATTCCAATGTGCACAGAAAGTGAATGTATGCTCTTCTTTGCTGTCATGTCTCATGAATAAACCTTTTTTGGGCTGAATAGTGACTGGTGATGAGAAATGGGTTCTCTATAAAAATGTCAAGCACCAAAGACAGTGGGTAGGGAAAGGAGAAACACCGGTACCCCAGGCTAAAGAAGGTCTTCATCTACATAAGGTATTGTTATCTGTTTGGTGGGATATGAAAGGTTTAGTCCAAAACCAAACGATATGGTTTCAATGCTGGAAGAAAAATGACCATCTTTGGTTTTAAGACGAAAGGTGTTCTTCCATCAAGATAATACTTGACCACATATAGCAAGGATGACATTCCAAAGACTGGAGCAGTTTGAATGGGAAACAATGCCCCACCTACCACATTCGCTGGACATTGCCCCATCTTACTATCATTTATTCTGCAGTCTTCAAAATCATCTGTAGATGAGGTCAGAACAGTACTGGAGGAGTATTTTTCATCATGGACAAGTGAATTTTGGAAGAGGGGGTCTTGCAAGTCTACCAGAGAGATGGAAGAGCATTGTAGAAAATGAAGGAGAGTATATTTCAGATTAAAAAAGAACTTTGTTTATCTTAATTTTGAAAAATAAATGAAGTATAAAAAGAACCTCATTATTCATGGGATGACCCAATACATACAAACATACATACATATATGTATCATATTGTTATTATGATGTATTATATATAACATACTGCTTATATACATTACATTGCTATCACACCGTTTGTATACATCACATTGCTATTGTAATATATTATCTGTTACATTATAATAGCAAGATAATGCCCATTAGCAATGTATAATAAATTGCATTGTGATAAAAATGAATTATACATCACATTTATCGTATTATATATTACATTGCTATTATGATGTGTTGTACATAAATTATAATATAATTCTACTAATATATATATATATTATATTTCTATTACAAAGTATCGTAAATAATTATCATATAATATAATGTATTACACACCACATTGCTAATATACATTGCATTCCTTCTACAAAGGTGGTCTGAAAAGTTCCTAGGAGTGCTGCTGTGAAATCTTGGATGCTTTAATTTCAACACTTATTAATGACTGCATTGTTTCTTTCCAGGAAACTGTTTTCTGACTGTTCAAAGAAGACTTCAAAAGTAACTATAGCAACAACAGATATGACCTCATCATATACCAGTTACCAGCCAAGTATTTTTTCATGTTGGGGAACAGATGATAGTCAGACGGAGCCAAATCAGGAGATTTGCAGCCATTGAAACCAAGGACTTGTGTGCTAGAGCACTGTTCTGATGAAACAAGACCCCTTTCATTAGTTTTCCAGGGTGTTTGATTTTGATAGCTTTTGTAATTGCCATAGTAAGTTGGCATAGTACTTTCCATTGATAGTGTGGCCTTTTTTAAGATAGTCAATAAACACAATACCTTTAGCATCCCCACAAAACTGAGGTCGCTGTCTTCCCTAGAGATGAAACAACCTTGACTTTTGTTGGAGCAGGTGAGAAGGGGTGTTTCCACTGCATGGATTGTTTCTTTGTCTCTGACTCAAAGTGATGAACTCAACACTCATCCTGGCTTAGGAAGTGCTCAAGGAAACCAACTGGATCTGCCTCAAACAATATCAGATTTTCCTGTGATATGATCAGCCTGGTGTGCTTTTGATCGGTTGTCCGAATATGTGGCACCTACCAAACAGAAACCTTCATCATGCCAAGTTCATTGTGCAGAATATTCTCAAATCTCTCATGGGATATGCTAATAGCATTGGCTATCGGATTTATAGTCACTCACCTATCATCTATTCCTTGGGTCATCATCAAGACTCTTTCTTCCTCTCCTCAATTCAGCTGCCCATTTTTGCACTCTTGATAATGCTAGAGTATCATCCTCTAATGTAGCAACCTTGTCAGCATAAACGTTGTTCAGGGTGAAACTCTTTTTCTGGCACCACAGTACCAAATTTTGTCCATTTTTAACAGAAGTCACTACTAGTTATTTTTAAAGTTTCTTTGAACAGTCAGATGGAAAGAAACAATGAAGTTATTAATAAGAGGGGTTGAAATTAATGCATGCAAGATTTCACAGTTCTAGTATCATTCCTTATTGGTCAGCTTATGAACCTTTCAGCCCACCCTTGCATACAACAGAAATATAGAGCAATAACGATGTTCATAATTCATTTTCTTTGACTGATACATATGGTATGAGCATTAAAAAATGGAACCAATTTCAGAACATGAAATTGGCTCCATTTCCAATATAGGAAACGGTGAACAAAATTCTCATTGATATTGTGAACAACAATTAAAGCAACATTGAATTAAAATAGCTATCTACATATCATACTTCACACACACACACACATCAAGGTTTAAACTCTTATATTCATCTGGGTTTTAAGAGACTGTCAGCTAACAGTTTCAGATTTGAATGTGGATGAAATTTTAACCATGAACAAGAGTTCCCCACCCCTATTCTACTGTTTCTAGCACTCTGCTGCCTCTAATGAGGTCTAGTATAGTTTAGTTTTGTTTTTAATGGTTTAGTGAGATGAGGAATAGGCTGCATTAACATCTATGTTCAGGTTCTCTAAGACAGGTACGAGAAAGGGAAGTAGTAATCCTTAGACCCACTAAAGGGACCCAAAGCTCCAGGTGGAAGCTTTATGGTGGTACTATGGGTGATGGATAAGTAATTTAGGAAAACATAAACAAGGATTTCTGAATTTATACCTTTCTAAAGGATATCACCAAAATGTTGTTTATTTCTAATAAATGTTTCAAGGCCGGAGATTCTGGAGTGAGATCGTTAGTTGACAGGCGACTTCATTTTATCAACCCCAGGAAGGATGAAACGAAAAGTTGACCAGGATTTGAACTCTGGATTTAAGGAGTGGGAGTAAATACTACAAGACATTTCTTCTGATTCTCTAGCAATTCTGTCAATCTACCACCATTTACCTTTATTTCTGAGGATATAAAAAAAACTAAATAACTGGACTGAAATAACTTATAGTATACGTGCAGTAGGAATATATACGTACAACAAGTTATCATACATTACCACAGATTATTATAAATAGAGTAAGTTAAAATATATTTAGAAGGTATATATATATATATATATATATATATATATATATATATATATATATATATATATATGGATTAAGGCTACCATTAGTTTCATGTTAAGCTTAACAAGTATCAACATTGTAGATACTGTTTTAATCCAAAATGGAGTTAAATACTGATGTTCTATGTAGCAAGCTTGATAATTGTTAAGGGATTTCTCTTTCAACATGAAACCAATAGTAACCTTAATCATGGTTCAATAGGTTAATATGTAACCAACAGTATACATACAGAAGGTTAATCTACATACAATAATTTACAGTAATAAATAGTGTACATACAGCACGTTAATTATGTTAATCTACATATGGTTACACATACAGTTGATAAATACATATATACAATATACACACCATAGGTTAATTATATTGCATCATCCCATAAATAACGCGTTTTTTCAATTGCATGAACTTAAAGTCAGAGGGAGACGGGATAAACTACTTGCATCAACTTGCAATAAAAGCAGGTAATAATTTTACCTTGTCCTTATTCTTAATGCAAGTTTTGAAGAGTGCAGTTCGATTTTAACAGTTATTTTTTCAAAGCTATAATGGAAGTTTCAAAGGAGCATATGCAGTATATTTTGCTTTATGAGTTCAATAAAGGCAACAATGGAACGGAAAGTGCAAGGAATATTAATGCAGTAAATGGGGATCGGACAATAAGCATAAGCCAGTAACAACAGTGGTTCCAGAAATTCCAAGCTGCAAACTACAGCCTAGAAGATGAGCCTTGTCCTGAAAGATCTGCAGAGCTCGACGAGGACATCCTGCAAACCCTGGTGGAACAAAATCCCATTGTAAGTGTTAAGGAACTAGCAAAGAAGCTTGGATTTGGTCATTCAACCATTCATTGACACCTGTGTGCCATTGGAAAAGTCAACAAATTGAGTCAGTAGGTTCCTCACAAACTTTCCAAGTCTGATCAAGTGCAGAAAGTGAATGTATGCTCTTCTTTGCTGTAACATCTCATGAAAAAACCTTTTTGGACTGAATAGTGACTGATGATGAAAAATGGGCTCTCTATAAAAATGTCAAGTGCTGAAGACAGTGGGTAGGGAAAGGAGAAACACCAGCACCCTAGGCTAGAGAAGGTCTTCACCCACATAAGGTACTTTTTTCTGTTTGGTGGGATATGAAATGTTTAGTCCACTTTGAACTTTTAACCCCAAACCAAACAATAACAAAGGAGATCTGCTGCAAGCGGCTAGAGCAGCTTAAGTTAGTGCTAGAAGAAAAACAACCATCTTTGGTTTCAAGACGAAAGGTGTTTTTCCATCAGGATAATGCTTGGCCACATACAGCGAGGATGACATTCCAAAGGCTGGAGCCGTTTGAATGGGAAACAATGCCTCACCCACCATATTCATTGGACATTGCCCATCATATTATTACTCGTACCACATTCTTCAAACTCATTTGGACGGAAAATATGAATTCTGTATGTGAGGTCAGAACATTACTGGAGGAGTATTTTTCATCATGGACAAGTGAATTTTGGAAGAGGGTCCTCGCAAGTCTACCAGATAGATGGAAGATCATTGTAGAGAATGAAGGAGAGTATATTTCAGATTAAAAAAGAACTTTGTTTATCTTAATTTTGAAAAATAAAAGAAGTATAAAAAAAACTGCATTACTCATGGGATGACCCAATATATACAGTATATATACAATAAGTTAATACATACACAATATTTCAATATATATACAATATAAACACAATAGGCTAATATATACACAATATATATATATATATATATATATATATATATATATATATATAGAGAGAGAGAGAGAGAGAGAGAGTAGGTTAATATAGAGACAATATAAGTTAAAATATATTCAGTATACATGCAGTAGGTTAATAAGAAGTTCTAGAAGAAGGAAGCTAAATGATCTTACATTTGATTAAGATGTGCTGAAATCAACATAGTCATCTGTCAATATTCATCAGTCAATAACTTCATTCATATCTAGTTTCCATGTGGCTGTAAAGAGAAAATGATCAATGTTATTTAAGGTAACAGAGAAATGGGGGTAGAGAAAGGTAACATACTACAGAGATAAAAGTATAAATTGAATAAACATGGAGGTTTTTTTATTAAAACAGCTGGATACAAACATGCCTGCACTTAGTAACCATGAGTTTTTTTTTTATCATCACTGCATTGCAGCTTGGGTGTTTTCTACCTTGATCTTCAGCTGAGTTTGGTAGAATTATTGTATAAAATCCTGTTGTGTGTATGTGTATGTGAACATGTGCATGCTTGTGTGCATGTGCATGTGTGTTTATATATATATCCATGGATGTTAAATGATAATGGGATGACACAGATACATATAAATACACGCACACATACAGCTGAAGGCTGCTAACAATGGCAAAGAAACTGAAAAACTAGGATTCTTAAATAATTGAAAACAACCAGACAACGGATAAAATGTTACATTATCATAAATAGAATATAATATATAGAGGGAATGAAATGGTTTGTTGTTTGTATTAGAATTTTTTTCATGCATTGCGACACAATGGGATTGTTCTTAACAGAGACATCATATTCAGGCAAAACAAGGACAGCTGTGGATACTATATGCATATATGTATACACTGTTTCAGAAGAAGCAATAATTTCAGAAGTACAAAAAAGAAAAAAAGAAAAAAAATCATTTCAAAAAATTTACCAAAATATATTTGAGTTTAATGAATCAAATAAATTAGCTAATTAGAGTGAAACTGTGATAAAATACCATTGTCTCTTTTGTAGCAGAAAACAGGGAGGCAGCCTATCAGCCAGTGGAGTGCCAGACCCAATTTCGCATCTTGATTGTAGATATTTTGCTTCATTGAAATACCCCTAACTCTTTAACATTCAGATTACACTGTCAAATATAATGCTTATTTATTCACATTATTTTGAATAATTAAGCATCATCTCGTTGCTTTGAGATTTTGATGATGTGATGGTTTATTTTTAGAATAACATTATACAGTAGGTGTGAGAGATCAGATCTGGCTAGTTTTAACAAAGAACAGGTAGAATATTTTGGCTGGATACGGTTTAAATGCTAAAGAGTTGATACTTATTTTTAAAACAATGAAGAATTTGAAAATGTTCAGTAAAATAAACAGTGGTTTGATTCATAAGCTGGTTTTTGGAAACAATGTGAAAGTTCTCCCATAAAATTATGATAGAAGATTTTGAAAGAAATATGAACATTTTAAAACAAAATATTTTGCAATATAAAATCTGGTGTAGACTTTAGGGAATGGTATGAAAATCACATAATCTTGGTTTCCACACACATTATGACTATAATGCAAATTAATATTTCAAACATTTGTTCTACCTAACTTTTTATAAAATATTCAAATTGGTCACAGATACAAACACACACAACCATATATATATATATAATCAAAAAATAAGCAACACGGATTTCAAAGGTGATTGCAGTACGCACGTTTCATGCTACTTCAATTTATTTAAGTAATGCGAGCATTACCTTAAATGCAATATGAAGAGCAATCTTCAGCTGCACGAAAAATGCAGAAAAAAATTACTGTAGAAAAGACATATTATAAATGTGGCAACATTTCAAATCCAAGTGGGAGAGAGAATACATAAAAATCCAAATGTGAGGAAGAAAACATAAGTCCATCTTGCATTTT
>NC_068988.1:81232019-81232778 GCF_001194135.2 Octopus bimaculoides
TATATATATATATATATATATATATATATATATATATATATATGTATGTATGTATATATAGATATATATGTAAATCAATCAACAGTATGAATATGTGGTAGGGCACAAGTTCCCAAATGGTGTACTGTGAGATCAACAGAGGGGTGCCGTGAAATATACATACGTATGTGGTATCATGATTGATCATTTAGAGTAAAAAATACGTTTTCATACTATTTTAACAATAAATATTATTGCCATCTTATATTTTGTATTGTCATCTATTTTATATTTACTGTATACCAACATTGGTGAAATAAAGAAAATTTTTTATTATCAATTCCAGGAACATAGTTTTCTTAAACAGATGTTTTTATCCAGGGACAAGGTTTGTTATATTATTGTTGAATCGAAAAACAACTGTCATATTAGATTTTCAAATAGGGGTGCCATGGATTTCTAAAAGGCTTGGCAAGGGTGCCTCGAAGGAGAAAAGGTCAGGATACTGTGCGGAAGAGGAAACATTTGCAGTAGAAACAAATAAATCCCCTTCCCATGATGTGACATTCTCCACAATTACAAAACAATTTAATATGAACTTCACCATTTCTGACTAAAGTAAATGAGGCAACTAGAAAGCAATGTAGATGAAACACCCCCAAATTAACTGGATATGTGTGTGTGTTTGTATATATATATATATATATATATATATATATATATAAATGAAATATTCAAACACTGAGATTTGAAGTTAGATCTCACTACTGTTCATATCAT
>NC_068988.1:81233390-81234279 GCF_001194135.2 Octopus bimaculoides
TTTAACGTCCGCTTTCCATGCTAGCATGGGTTGGACGAATATATATATATATATATATATATATACACACACACACATACAGTTAATTTGGGTTGTTCCAATTACACAGACACACAGACAGACACACACACACACACACACATATATATATATATACTTGGAAATGGATGTGTTGCGTTCAATTAAACAATATATAAAATATATATACATATATATAAACATGCATATATGGATACAGGACATCACCAAGGTGCAAATGAAGAAAGTACGTAAACAAAAAGAAGAAATAGAAAACAGGACAAGTTAAAACAGAGAAAGCGCCCTTCATCAGTTGTTGGCTGTCTATCTAATCCTTATATCGAGCATTCAATGGCAATATGAGTCTTCAAAGACAGTTGCTCCCATGAGTTCTAAAATATTCTATATAAACAAATCTCTATATATATAAATATATATATACACAACACATATACATAAATATATACTTATATTTAAATACATATATACATAAATATATATAAATATATATATACATATTATACATAAATATCTACATACATATATATATACAAATATATATATACAAATATGCATAAATATATATATGCAAATATATATACATATACATATAAACATATATATATATACATATAAACATATATATATATACATATAAACATAAATATATACATACATATAAACATAAATATATACATACATATAAACATAAATATATATATACATATAAACATAAATATATATATACATATAAACATAAATATATATATATACATATAAACATAAATATATATATATACATATAAACATAAATATATATATACATATAAACATAAATATATATATACATATAAACATAAATATATATATA
>NC_068988.1:81235891-81243456 GCF_001194135.2 Octopus bimaculoides
GTAGTCATCGAATATGGTTCAATTTCGATTTCGATTTCGATTTCACTTGCCCCAACTGGTCTTCACAAGCAGAGTTTAGTGTCCAATGAAGGAGAGGTTGGCATGGGTGCCATCATCGGATTCGGTTCGATTTCGACTTCAGATTTCAATTTACTTGCCTCAACAGGTCTTTGCAAGCAGAGTTTAGTGTCCAATGAAGTAAAGACACGAATAAGTGAGCTGGCCACACTTCTGGCAGAGGCCACAGCTTCAGATGTGGTGTGCAAGAGAGACGACTGCACTGGTATGGTTATGTGCTGCGAATGGATGAGGACAGCTGTGTGAAAAAGTGTCACACCCAAGCAGATCCAGGAAAACCTGGGATGAGGTGGTGAAGCATGGCCTTCGAACATTGGGCCTTACCGAGGCAATGACTAGTGACCGGGACCTTTGGAGATATGCTGTGCTTGAGAAGACCCAACAAGCCAAGTGAGACCACAGCCCATGGCCTATGCCAATGGGTGTAACCATCCCATTTATGAATACCCCTCATTCATTGGACAATGAACTTTGCTTGCGAAGACCTATTGAGGCAAGTGTAAACAAATCAAAATTGCTGACGTGGCTGATGACAGTACTGCCTGATTGGCACTTGTGCCAGTGGAACGTTAAAAGCACATCTGAGCATGATCATTGCCAGAGTCACAGATTGGCTCCTGTACCGGTGACATGTGAAAAGCACCATTTGAGCATGATCATTGCCAGCGTCGCCTTACTGGCACATGTGCCAGTGGTGCATGAATATCTACATTTGAGCATGGTCGTTCCCAGTGCCACTGGACTGGCTACTGTGCAGGTAGCATGTAAAAACACCTTTTGAGTGTGGTCGGTGCCAGAACTTCCCCTCGTGCCGGTGGCATGAAAAATCACCCACTACACTCTCGGAGTGGTTGGCGTTAGGAAGGGCATCCATCTATAAAAACTTTGCCAGATCAGATTGGAGCCTGGTGCAGCCTGTGGCCTACCAGTCGTCAGTCAAACCATCCAACCCATGCCAGCATGGAAAGCGGATGTTAAACGATGATGATGATGATGATATATATATTTATATAAGCAGTAATGAAGTCACTTGGAGACTCCTTCATTTCCCCACCATGACAGATATCGCACAGTTGTCCACATCTCTGTTCATTCAGAAAATGGCCAAAGAGTTTATTTTGATCCATGGAATCCCAAAAGAGCTAGAGGACAAATATTTGCGCAACAGGTGACAACTTTCATAGCATTCTTTGACAAGTGTAGAAGTGACGTATTCACCATGACAATCTTCTACTGTGATGTACCGAAGTATTACACCTGGAATAACGATGTTAAGAAGTGGAAGAGGAGAAAGCTTGGTGTAACCGTTGAAAGGCATCCACAAATAGAAAAAAGTAATACTCTAGGTCGAGTTTATACGGTCCACCCCAAAAACTTTGAATACTGTCTCCGGATGTTCCTCCACAAAGTTCCTGGACCAACCTCATTCAAAGACCTTAAAATAGTAAACTCCTTGATTTGCAAAACATTTTGACAAGCCTGCTAACTACGAGGTCTTTTTGAAGATGGCAGTCACTCTTTGTGATGCAGCAAACTACATCCACAAAGTGAATGTAAGTGTTTTCAAATCAAAACTGGATCTCTTTCTGTTGAGAGTCCGAGATGAACCTACCTCGCAACAGGAGGTGCAAATGAGAGTAGCGACATCAACTCCCTATTCACCAAATGCTACATATCTCAATAATAATAGTGTAGTAAAATGGCAGTGCCCCAGCATGGCGACAGCTTTGAGCAGAAACTGATAAAGCAACAATATATTTGTGTGCCCATGTCCCCAAAAAGTTTTTGTGAGTTAGAAAAAGAAATGCACTTGCACATTGTTAATAGAATGGGTATATTACTTATGCAGTATTGTGTTTGGTAACAAAAATTGGCTGTTATGAAACTAAATTCATAATTCTGTATAAATAATATATATGTATGTGTGCATTCACACACACACACACACACACACACACACACACACACACACACACACACACACACACACACACACAGAGCAATATATTGATTAACAAAGTTAATATGTTCCACTTATTCTTTTTATTTCACTAACAGAAATTTTGTTATCAAAGGAATGGAAAACACAATTTTTATGCAGATAAATTATTTTGATTATTGACAAAAAACAAAACAAAAGAAAAAAGAAAGAAAAGAAATAAGCACTCATTTAAAACAGTTAGGTTACAATGGCCTGACATATATAGAAAAATTTCCTTTGTGCAAATCTGGAATTCATTTATAAAATATGGTATTACTGAGTGTGTTAGATGTTTATTATCATCAAAAATAAAAGAAAGACATCATGGCTCGACTATTTTGTTCAATATTTAGATTGCTTTCTGAGAGTCACTGTAAAGTGGAACTCATTTCATTAAGGTGATAAAGATGTCTGCTGCCAGGTCTAGTTGTGGTGGTTATTTGAACTGGATACTTGTTTGTTATTTGAACTAGATACTTGTAGTTCTGTTAAATTCTTAAGGCTTTCACTGATGATGGTCTGGTATCATCATCATCAGCATTTAATGTATGTCTTTTATGCTATCATAGGTTGGATGGTTTGACAACATCTGATGCTCCAATGTCTACTTTAGTATAATTTCTATAGTTGGATGCTCTTCCCATAATCAACCACTTTACAGAGTGTATAGGATGCTGCTTTCATGATCGCCTTGTAACTTGCCACTTAAAGTAGCATCTATAACTGAGGGAGAATGGAAGAGAGAGTGAGCAATGATCCCGGGGGGTGGGAATGAATGATGATAAAAGGAGTGTGTGGGGAAATATGGTAGGGAATAGATAGAAGGGGTTAGTGATATGGGTTATTGAAAGACATGGGGATAGGGTTGAAAGGTAACAGGGTGGATTATAAGGGAATGGGTATCATGCAATAAATCCTGATTGATGCCTGCATCACCTTTAACCCTTTAGCATTCAAACCAGCCATATCCAGCCAAAATATTCTACCTGTTTTATGTTCAAAATGTTCAGATCTGAACTCTCACACCAACCCTACATTATCTTTCTAAAAATTAACAGTTACCTTGTACAAACTTGCAAAGTTACAAAATAATGCATGATTAATTCAAAACAATGTGAATAAATAAGCATTACTTTTGATAAAACAATGCAAACGCTAAAGGGTTAAAATCCCACTTCCAATACCATCCAGACAAACTATTGCTAATAGAGATTATGGCCTTCATGAACTAAATTTGGACTCAATTTTTTCCCAAGCCACAATCTCTCTATATATAAAATTCTTTGTCTGATGTTCCCTATGCATTCTCAAATGGCTCCATCAAATCAAATTTTACAAGGTAATAGTATTACACCCTGCGAGTGTCAACATGTAATTTCTATTTTCATTTGAACTAAAATAATATAACATTTTCTTGAAAACAATCTTTCTATAGTCAACTATAGTAACATACATTTTATACCACAATGACATCATATTTTGTATATGAGTGCGTATGTGTTTGCGCACTCATTGTGTACAAGATAGTAAAGGACATTTTATACCATGATGACGACACATCTGGATCATTCTCTCCTTATTATGTCAACTATTCTGTCTAGCATTTACTGTTGTAATAATGTCTGGTGCAAAAAAAATTATTACAACTACTTTCATTGTTTACAGTCTTTTGCACTGGTGTATTTGTGTACACCAACACATAAACAAAATGTTAGAAAAGCTGAAGGATCAAACAAAAACACTGTACCAGTGTATTTGTGTATCAGTAAATAACCATGGGTAAATATTTCATAAAGGACCCATTTGCACCTCAGTGTGTAGGTGCATTCAATGTATATGACCTCCAAACCTGCCGCAAGCCAGTGGGAGAGGGGTCAAAAAATTATTTCACAGCGAAATATCAGCCAACCTTTCATTGCAAATAGCTGTTATGTGGTAGTAGGGCAAGCTAGAAATAGCAGCCAAATCTTTCCTTCTCTGGGGAAAGGAGCCGTTTACACGTGATTTCAATGTCACATTCGTTGAAAGTGTGTCAAATAATCTGGAAAAGAAAAGCAACAACCTGTGAAACAAAACTCTGTTGGTGGGAAACTCCGAGGTCCCCCTTCCCCCTCATTCTTTTCTGGAAAAAAGGGGCTTGCGGTGGGTTTGGAGGTCAGATACATTGAATGGACTCAAAATACCATGTGGAAAAAAAATTATTTCACACCAAGGTACGAATGAGTCCTTTATGAAATATTTACCCCTGAATGAAACTGGGTCCTTCTGCTTGTAAGAAATAAATGCTTAACTTCCTTCCAGGTATCTTCAATATTATTTACTGCTTGCACAATATTGTAATTTTTCCAGAATTCTTAGATAGAAGTTTATCAGTCACTGAAACCATCTGAATTCAAAATTCTTCTATGGTAATGAAGAACAGAAATAATTCTGGTCCATAGACTATAGAAGTGAATCTGTGTTTGGTAAAATGAAAACAATGTCACATGTTGGGAGTGATTTAAGATTTGAACAATGATCAAAATCATTATCCAAGAGCAGAAATGCCTAGAGGTTGAAACTATTCCACAGTAGCTGTTAGAGGTAGGACAGGAATGTTCAATAGACTATTCAGTAAGCAAATCTTGAATAACCCAAACCTTTTTGTTAGAATTTCATAAAACTCTCATCTAAGTTAGTCTTTTAAGGTTGACATTGTTGTTGTCCACTGTCATATAATAGTCATTTCCCATCCAATAACCAGAGTTCAATAATGTTAATTGTAGTTGACAAATGGATGGCTGATCTATACATCATCATTCTCCTCCTCTAATGTCTGCTTTCCATGCTGGCATGGGTTGAACAGTTTGACCAGAGCTGGCAGGCTGCACCAAGTTCTAGTCTAATTTGGCATGGTTTCTGCAGTTAGAAGCCCTTCCTAATACCAACCATTTTACAGTGTGTGCTGGGTGCTTTTAATGTGATGCTGCACAAGTACTTTTACATGGCACTGGCACAAAAGCTTTTTATGTAGCACCGGTACACAACTCATGCAGGCCAATCCTCTTCACCAGGGAATGCGACCTTAACACACTGCTGTGGATGACAGGTTTTCTTGAATACAGCAAGGTGCCAGGTATCTTGGTCCTTTGTTATCTTGTGTGAGAGGTTCTGTGACTGGAGGTCATCCTTTAGTTACTTTGTTCTACATCTTCCCAGGTCTCCCTCTTCCATGTGTTCCATTCACTTTGAGAGATTGCACCTATACCACTGTAACATTGATTTATTGATTCAGTGACAATAAAACTGCTCAAATGATCCTAGCTATTTCCAATGTTTTATGCCACATAACCTGCCAAGGACATGATATAACACCTTCCTCCACACCATTAGAAAATATAAACATTCTATTGGTTTATTGATTGTGATTCAGTCAATCCTTAACTGTGATGGAATGAATCTGGGGTTTTGTGGGTGAGGTATTGGTAGGTGGGAGGGATATGTGACATTGGTAGGTGGGGACAGTTTATGGTACTAGGAGGTAGGATGGTTTGATGTTTAGTCTAGAGTCAGACCTAATCAAGATCTATGATCAACAGCATTCCTTCCATGGCCACCCTGTCTTTTTGTATATCAAGATCTACACAGTGTTCTTGTGTTTTTGTGCCTCAGTTAGAAATTATCATATTATTATTATTATTATTATTATTATTATTATTATTATTAAGGCAGTGAGCTGGCAAAATCATTATCATGCCAGACAAAATGCTCAGTGGCATTTCTTCTGGCTTTATGTTCTGAGTTCAAATGCTGCTGAGGTCAAATTTGCCATTCATTCTTTCATGGTTGATAAAAAAAGTATCAGTGAAGTACTGGGGTCGATGTAATCAACTGCTCCTTCCCCCAAAATTTCAGGCCTTGTGCTCCTGGTAGAAAGAATTATAATTTTCTCTCTTACTCTCTCTCCCTCATTTATACTTTTATACACAAACAGATCATCCACAACTATGGCCATGTTTATGTAAAACAGTTAAGTTAAATAACAACGTGAATTAAAATAATTTATTTTTCTTTGCTCTTAGATTATTGTGGATTAGTGACAGAACAAACAGGCAAAGTTCAATTCCTGACATGGTTCTCTGTAATGATCTGCTTGAGTTATTTTTATTACCCGCAGAATCACTTCATACAAGAATTGTCACTAATAGCAATATAACATTTCAATGATTTTGAAAACATGAAATATTTTATTTCAAGAACATGATATAAAATAAACTAATTTCAATAGATTTTGCTGAAACACATTATTTATTGTAAGAATATTGAATATTTTCATTAAATTATTGAAATTTGTTTCAGAATTTTAATGTATAAATGGAAAAAAAAAATCAAAGAACTCCTTGAAAGGAAATGGTAATCACATCTTTTTAAACACTGAACTAAATACAAGTATTGCAATACTGAATTTCGCTGTTTCTAATTTACAAAAATAAAGAAAACATAATAAACAGCAAAAATTCATATTCTGTTCTATCTTTATTTTTGCGGATATTATACTGAAAGTTTGGAGAAGAACAGAAAGATATAATTCATTGCAATATGAATTAATAATATTTTCTGTACAAAGATCATGATACAGGATAATGCTGTATCCTAGACTTGTGTCAACAGGGATAAAAAAAGGACAAACTATTGGTAATATTGGTTTGTCAATTAGGTGCAAAGACAGCAATTTTAAGAGGAGAGGATATGGTGAAGCCACTGACTCCACCATACCGTCTCCCAGTACTCGGAAAGGATGAAAGGTGCAAAGTGATCATGGCAGGATTTGAACTCAGAACATAAAGAACCAGGACAAATACCACAAAGCAATTTTTCTGGCACTCCAACAATTCTGCCAACTCATCAGACAATTATTGATAAGAAAGATGTTTGTTATCATCAAGCTTCAGGGGGTGAACAAAAGAGTCCCAGGAAAGGACTCGTATAAATCTGAAATCACCTGCTGCATTTCATATACATGTGTGTGTGTGTGTGTGTGTGTGTGTGTGTGTGTGTACGTGTGGGGCAAAATGTGGCTGAGAAACTTTGCTTCCCAATCTAGTGGTTTTGGGTTAAGTCCCACTGTGCAGCACCTTGAGCAAGTATTTTCTAATATAGCCTTGAGTCAACCAAAACCTTGTATGTAGATTTGGTAGACAGAAACTGAAAGAAGCCAATTGTATGCGTATGCATGTAAGAGTGTGTGTGTGTGCATGCATGTACCATTGTCTTGACATCATGAAATGACTGTAGATGAGTATCATTGTCATACAAGCAACATTTATTCATTTCTGGTCTTCTGTGAGAAATGTTTAACCAAAGAAAAGGCATACAGATGTAGAAAAAGTGCTTCAGTAAACTATCATGAAGTACAGGAAAGTGGACATTGAACTGATGATGATACATATTAATATTTAGCGCACCTCCTTTGTATGTATGCACACACACTCACAGAGAGAGAGAGAGAGAGAGAGAGAGAGAGAGA
>NC_068988.1:81243474-81246323 GCF_001194135.2 Octopus bimaculoides
AAAGAGAGAGAGAGAGAGAGAGAAAGAGAGAGAGAGAGAGAGAGAAAGAGAGAGAGAAAGAGAGAGAGAGAGAGATAGAGAGAAAAGTTATTTTATACCACACAGGTAGAAATATAGGAAAAATAGAAGTTGAAAATGCACTGAGAATAGTTTAAATATTTTTATTAATACATTTAAAGCTTTAACTGGTTTCACAGTTTACACTGATTTTTAAAATGTTCAAATAGAAAGATGTGGTTTATGTTGCAGCTGTCTTGCTTCTGACTAGTGTTAGAATCTTGGCCTATTTTTATAGGGAGTTCATGGCTCAAATTAGTATATGTTTTGAATAGGATTTGATTGGTAGAGGATAGTCACATGTTTGGTCTTGGAAATTTTTGTAGGTTTCCTCCGTTATGCCCATGTGTTAGTATCAAGTGACAATGTTTGGCATCATAAGTTAAGGCCGACATGGTTGACTGAACATGTCCAAACAATCAATGCTCTGAATGTTTTCTGTCAAGTGCTTAGTGCTTGTAGAGAATAAATAAGTTTATAACGTTTTGTACGTTTCTTGCTACGTGTGTGCATTAGTGTTACATGACAGTATGTTTTGTGCCTAAAAAGAAGGCCAATATGATTGATGATGATGATGATGATAATAATATATAGGATGTATATATTGATATTTAGACTAGCTTTCTGGCTCACCACAGAGAAATAGGTTATATGAAAATACAGGAGGTAGGGTGGGTGGTATGAATGAAATCCCACTGAGAAATAAAAATATATGCCAATACATTCACCACCTTTGAAGAGCCAAAAGGTTACCATGACAACCATTATAATCAATTTTTCTAATTATAGCACCTTTCATCAAATCATACACTTCCTTAATTGTACTGACAAATAAATTGGGTTTGATTTGCTCCACTTAACAAAACAAGTGATTGTAAAAGTTAGCAATGATTTTGAACATCAAGACAAATACAACTAGATTTAAACTAGGATTTAAAAAAAAACAGGTAATTTTTTAAAAATATCTTTCAAGTAAGAGCAACAAGAATAATAATAGCTCACTGCTGTTAGTACAATGTGTGTTCCAGCAGGCCACCTTGTTTGAATGCCTGACATACAACTACCCAAAAAACTATTTTATAGTGAACTGGCAGAAGGTAAATGCACAATGTGGGCAGAAAAAGTGCTTCAAAGATACACTCACAGCCTCACTGAAGTGCTTTTAGATCAACCCCAACACCTGGGAAATGCAAGCAAAGGACCACTTAGCCTGGCAAGGCTGCACCAACAGAGGTGCCACCTTCTACAAACAGATGAGGATCGTAAAAGTACATAGAAATTTTGAGCTGTGCAAGTCCAGAGCCAACTCCTTGCCTTCATTCCCAGCAGACCACCAGTGCCTGACTGCTGCAGAACCTTCTGAGTGTGTATCAGCCTGATTGAACACAGTTGGATGCACTGTGACTCATCTTCTCACATGTGATGTCCTTGGTCATCATCAACAACAACAGATGAACATTATTATTATTGTAATACATACTGATTATATATACTAGCTACTGGAGACACTCGGACATCTATTTGTCAGGTCGTTTTCAGATTCTGGTATACAATACAAAAGCTGCAGCTACGAGGATTTATTTCTTTCATTTGCATATTTCTATTGAAATGTACAGACTTTGCTTCAATTAATTTTGAAAATAACGAAGCATTGAGTAAAATATCATTGTCCTTATTAAGTTGGTGTCTAAAACATAAATTAACATGAAATTTTGATGGAAAATTTTAATTGAGATTACTTTAAAAAAAGAAGTTTGTATCATAGAATCAGGAGTTGCCTCAGGTAGGTGGGTATCAAAAGGGTTAAATGTAATTAAATGATATTCGTTTAATTAAGACAAAGTTACCCAGAAATATAATGCTTGTTTTTCTAAACACTCTATTTTCTGACACAACAGTTGCAATAATAAATACCTAATAATAGTTATGGTTTTTAAATTAGACACAGGACCAGCTATTTTGAGGGGAGGGGGTTACTCAACACCATTCACCATTGGTATTTGATGTGTTATCATATCAGCCCAAGAAATATCAATGATCTAAAATTTTGGCACAAGACAAACAACTCTGGGGGAGGAGGAAAGTCGCTTACATAACCCCAGTATTCAACTGGTACTTACTTTATCAACTCGAAAGGATGAAATACAAAGTTGACCTTGGAAATATTTCAAAACAGAGCATAAAGCTAGAAGAAATGCCACAAAGCATCTATATCATATATATGATATATATATACACACATTAACTTTTTTTACTTATTATTTCTCATTTTTTACAATTTATTTTCTCTAATCCATTGATGGTCTCTTTACTGTTCTAAATTTTAATTTAATATAATGTCTTGTTTAGATTATGTATAGTTGAGGAGATTATATTATATTATACATAAGCATTATTTATTAGATTTACTTCTATTTGACCATTAACTTGTGTAAAAAAATATATTTTTAATATTTTTAATATCTAGCAGTTTTTTTCTTCTTTCTTGTTTTTTTTTATTTACTTTCATAAGTCCAACGGCTTTTTGAAATGTACAGCGTCCCGTACTTGTTCGCTATTTAACTTCATAGGCTAATATCATAACTTAATATCACTTTTCACTTACTCTGCTTTCTAACGGTTTCAAGACCGATATATGCTATACAGTTTCAATACGTGTCATGTCTTTTCAACTTGTTTACATGCATGTAATTGTAGGACAACTATGAATGTTGTCTATTTTTACTGTCTGCTATGAATTACTCTGACTCTGAAGAGATACAATATTCCATATTTTATGATATGCATGAGTT
>NC_068988.1:81246423-81246899 GCF_001194135.2 Octopus bimaculoides
ATTTGACTGAGGACTGGTGAACCAGATGGCTGCACCAGGCTCCAATCTAGTCTATCATATTCATATATATATCATATTTATATATATATATATATCTATATAGACATGCACTTATATACATGTATACACATACATATGAAGCCTGTAACTTGCTTTGTCACAGAGTTTCTTTACTGATGAGATGTTTCAGGCAACAAACTGACTTATTTAAGTATCATCTGAAAGAGTGCATCAAGCGTGAATCTGTGTAATGACAAAGTAAATTAGCAGCTTTAAATAAATGTACTCTATAACATGTATTGAGTACTCTTTATAACTCATATACACACATGCCCAAGTACACATGCATTCATATAATGAATATACATAGACACTCAAATGGTATGCATACAGAATAAAAACCGAGCGTGTGAGTGTGTGTATATATGTGTGTGTGTGTGTACATATATATATATATATATATATATATATATATA
>NC_068988.1:81246927-81250913 GCF_001194135.2 Octopus bimaculoides
AGAGAGAGAGAGAGAGAGAGAGAGAGAGAGAGAGAGAGAGAGAGAGAGAGAAAATCCAGAAAATCCACAATAACATGCAAAAATTATACCTCATTCAGTCACATATACACACACATGTGAATACATGCACACAAACAAAAACATAAATGTATAAACATATACATATAGAATAGCATACACACACTTAGACTAAAACATACAGAAACACACATAAACGTAGAGAAACATTCACATACACAGACACAGAAAGAAGCATTCACACACAGAAACAACAGAGACACACAATATACATAGTAGTTAAAATGTAAATGAAATCAACCAACCATCCAATTGCTAGCCACAATAACAACAACGTTGGTCTTCATCAGTATGGTTGAGTTGTTGGTCCAGAGAAATGTTGATAAGACTGATTTGATATGGATGTCACTGTCAGATAAAACAGAGGCAGAACTGTTTTAGCAGTCAATAATGATATTAATGGAAATTAAAATAGACAGACTGTGGCTCCCTTTCTCTTTGAAACACTGCCATGAATGGCTGCATTGAGAAGATTTAAAAGAGAGGTACTATAGCAGTAGTAATGATGTACTGTGAGGGGTTGTCCTGTGGGTAGAAGGAACATTAGCCACTACTTAGAGATAGAGTAATAATGGTAAACATCTGCTAACAATTAATGACATTACTCAAGTCAAACCTCCCATAGTGAGAGACAAGCACATTTTAACAGCAGACACTTGGAAGATGTGAGTATGTGTGTCTGTATCTATCCTTCTATCTACCACCCCTTCTCTCTCTCCACACACACTCACACACATATACATAGCAACCTCTTTCAATGTTTAGGTGAGGTATGCCCATGTGTTTAAGAAGTCCACTTTGCAATGGCATGATCTGGGGTTCAGGCACACTGCAAGATACTTTTGGAAAGCGTTTTCAACTGTAGCCTCTAGCTGATGATGCCTTGTGAGTAAAGTTGGTAGACACAAACTGTGTAGAAACCCATCACGCACGAGTGCGTGCGTGTGTAGAAATCTAAACAAATGATTAGAAGTTCTAGTCTAAAGTGATGTAAAAGTATAAGACTATTAAAGCAGGTTATTTGTGATGATAAAGTCTCAAGGGATATAATTAACAACACTAATTAATCACTCAGGAAAGGAAGAGTATATAAACTGTATACAGCCACAAGATTCCCTTGGCAATAGTTCCAGTTACTTCCACCCTTCCTTGTTAAGTGAAAAGAAAAGAGTAAAAAGGGGAATTAAAGATGCATAAACAGATAGACTGACAGATAGCTAGCTAGATAGATAGATAGACTGACAGACATATAGAAAGGGGAGAGAGAGAAAGAGAGAGAGTAGAGAAAGAGAGAGAGTAGAGAAAGAAACAAACTGCCTTATGAAGGCTGTGTCCAATATTTTCTTGTATCTTAAAACAGTTTATCCTGGTCACAGATGGTGCTAATGGAGTCAACCAAGATGAAAATAACATTTAATAAATATATATTTTGGTTTAACATTTGTAACAAGTATTTATACTTTTATAATGAGGAACTTCCTTCTTGTCTGCAGATGTTGTAGAGATTAAGAATGTGAACTGAAACCTGGTTTAGACTGATCAACTTATATTGTACAAAGCTCTAAATTCATTTGTGTTAGTCAGCTAAATCAAGACAAACAATTAGAAAAGCAACAATTTATGTGCTTTTATTTCCATTGTAAACTAAGATAATAAACAACAAATGAAAGAAACTGAAGCACTTTGACAAGCTTCCTCATGAATGGAATCCTAAAATGTTTTAGAACCTCAAGGAAAAGAAATAAATAAAAATCAATAAATGTTCTGAATTTAAATCTAAAGTGAAGAATAATACTTGTAGTTTGACAGTTTAAATTAGCATATAGCAATCACTGTTATACAAGCACATCTACTTATCTATGCACAAACATATACATGTAAGTACATACACATCAATGTTACACATGTTTGTCAGGAAAAAACTAACAACAACAGAAAGAAACCTTACATTTCTGTTCTCTTTCTTCTTCAAAAGAAAACATCACTGATTATAAACAGACTAAATACAATAAAATCATTGATGGCTGATATTGAATCAGATAAGAACTGGTTGACAAAATAAGAGAAATAACATGGTTCTACAAATAGATAAGTTAATCACTGAATTGTCTGGCATAGTCACAGTACAGTGTCAGTCACAGTAGAGTACAGTGCAGTGTCAGTCACAGTACAGTACAGTGTTAGTCACATTATGTTGTAAGTCTAATCATAGCACAGTATGACCAAGTTCGAAACAGTAATTATTACAACTTGTACCAAAGATGTACAATGCATATTTGTAAAACATATGACATACATAAAAACATAAGATAGATAGATAGATACATACATACATACATACATACATACATACAAACAAACAAAAATACCTTGTTGTTGATGTTGAAATTCCAATGAAGGAGCCTCGGATCTAGGTTAGAAACTGGTTCTGTCTCCATTGACAAGAAATCTTGAAATAAACTGAATAATGACTGAATGACTGACTGACTGACATACATACATACATACATACATACATACGTACACACATACATACATACATACATACATACATATTTTCAGTTATGAACTAAAAATTGTGCTAGCGGTGTAAACATTGACACCTTCCCCAGAGCACTGTGCCACAGTAAACCAGTGAACAAGTAAAAAGCACTTACATTGAGAATTAGCAGTCAATAATGCTTATATATATATATATATATATATATATATGCACAAACATATGCATACATATATGTATACACACACACACATGCAACAAGCTTCAGTATAGTCTCCATTTGCCAAATTCTACTCTCAAGGAATTGACCAGCCTGAGGCTGTAGTAGAAGACACTTGACTAAGTTGTCATAAAGTGGAAATGAATCTGGAACCACAAGGTTGTGAAGCAAACTTCTCACTCACACAACCATGCCTGCCTACATCCAGTGATTATTTCTCTCTCCCTTTGTTCTGAGTTCAAATCTCATGAGGATCAACTTCATCTTCCATAATTCTGATATCAATAAAATAAAAGTAGTCCTTGAGTACAGACCCCTATTACACCTATCATTAGTAATGGAGTTTGGCCAACATAAGAAATCAATACTAAACAGAAGCAAATACGTGATTTTGTAATTAAAATAACTGGTTATTCAACTAAAGTAGTTTTCTAAACTTACAGCAAATATGATTTAGATGATTGCTTAAAGGATTATTAATATAATCTACAAAGCAAAAACAATAGATCACGGAATAATAAAAGTGCAAGGAATAAAAGGAACTCATTCATGGAACTATAACCACCCCTTTACAAAAATTGGACTTGTGCCCATTAAATATACATAAATATGTATAATATATATTATATATATAATATATTGTATATACAGGATAGCCCAAAAGTAGGTTTACAATTATTCAACTATCTCTTTCACATTCATATATTAATTTAGATCTTAGTTATAAAAAAAATATGAAACCATTATTCTATGCTAATTTACTTAATTGTAAGACAGAAATTTAAATGTAATAAAATGTTTAAAAAAAAATTTAAAGTGCCTATGTGATAACTGTAAACCTACTATTGGGTCACCCTGTATATATAAGTGTGTGTGTCTATAAATATATATGTGTGTGTGTGTGTGTATATAGAAATATATATGTATAAGGTTAGTAAAGTTATATATATATTATAAATATATATATATATACATATATATAATATATATTGATAGGAAGGACAACAAAAGAAAGAAAGAGACCTCGATATTATGTAAATAGAGGAATTTATCTGTAAAAATATGTGACACTTATTCGGTAGCCATGATAAAACTCTGAGTTTCGGATGCAGGGGTGGGAGCCGTCATCAACATCTCTTGAGAGAGAGAGAGAGAGAGAGAGAGAGAGAGAAAGAGAGAGAGAGAGAG
>NC_068988.1:81251164-81251892 GCF_001194135.2 Octopus bimaculoides
GGAACATTGTGCGCTCTAGGACTAACTTATATTTTACATTTGCGGCTCCATTGGTGGCTAATGAGCCCTGCTCTTGACAAGCATACATGACTGCAAACATTGCAGACCAAGCTTTCCCCATTCACTATACGAGCCGTGCGCTTTCGCGCAGCTCGCTTAAGTTCTTCATGCTGGATACGTGCTCTCTCAAAAGTGTCGATTCCCTCCTTAACCTGCTTCCTCCATCTGTGGTGATGACAGGCATTATTCTCCCAGTCAGTGGATTTCCTGGTGCAGGCTGGAACATTACAACAGTCTTGTCTAGGCTAATGCTAAGTCCAAATGCCTTGCAAGAAGCAGAAATGCAATTCATGAGTATTTGCATGTCATCCACTGTATGCACCATCCCTCCAGACTGCACTAATAAGTTCATGAAGGGAGTGTGTGATGTAATTACCACCAAATCGCATGACCTCAGCACAAATTCCATCCTTTCCAGGTGCCCAACCAAGATTCAATTTACTTATTGATGTCATTACTTCATCTCTTGAGGGCGGAGAGTCTAAGGAGCCAATGATAGGTCTTTGTTGCATAGTATCAATCACTGTTTCATCCACAACTGACTCATGGTTTAGGAGTTCAGAGAAGTGTTCGATCCAGCGACCTGTGATTTCTGTTGATTTAGTAAACAGGGTGGAAGACTCCTTGGAAAGCAAAGGAGCTGATGTGGAGCTCTTAGGTCCATAAGC
>NC_068988.1:81251938-81253915 GCF_001194135.2 Octopus bimaculoides
TCCATAAGCTCACTTCATAAGATGGTAAAGCTTCTTGCTGTCATTTGCATCAGCAGTAGCCTGAACATCACGAGCAAGATCCTCCCACCAAATGTTCTGCATCTTCCTGAGAGATCGCTGCAGTAGTGATTTTACACTGTTTTAGTGGGCAAGTGCTAGACTTCACTGCACAGTAGACAGTTCTCTGTGTAGCAATACACTGTGAGCATGGCGCTTTACCACCAATAGTCGCTGAACTTCAGCATCATTCTCGTCAAATCAGTCTCTGTGTCTGGCAGTAACATATCCCAGGGTTTCGGCTGCACATAGTAGAACGCGGTCTCGAAAATCCTCCCATGCTGCAGCAGTTTCAATGCTAGACAAGCAAGTCTGAAGCTCTTTACTAACCACACCATCATATACCTTGTGGACATTTAGACGGTGAGGAATGCTGACTGGTCCTCTTCTCTCTTTCACTCTAATTACCATTCGGAACTTTGCTCGCACCAGACTATGGTCTGTCCAGCATTCTGATCCATGGAAGGACCTGACATTACAAATGTCATAAATGTCGCGCTTGCGGATGATGACATAATCCAGCAAGTGCCAAACTTTGGAACTTGGCTGCATCCATGTTGTTGTGTGATCACCTTTGTGCATAAAATGAGTGCTTGTGATGTAAAGTCCATGTTCTTCACAAAGCTCCAGTAGCATGAAACCATTGCTATTCATTTTCCCTACTCCAAAACGTCCTAGAGAGTTCCATGTTTGCTAGTCTGTTCCAACTCTGGCATTAAAATCATCCAGTAGAATGGCTATTAGAATTGGGGATTTTTCTAAGTATGGCTCTCAGCTGGGTATAAAAGATTGTTTATCTTCATCACGGCTAGTCAAAGTAGGTGCATAAGTACTTATTAGAGTAGCAAACTGCTTACCTTTCAAGTGCATACATACATACATATATAGGTGTATGCATGGTTTTGTGGTAAAAAGCTTGCTTCTCATCCACATGGTTCCAAGTTCAGTCCCACTGTGTGGCACCTTAGCCAAGTGTCTTTTACTGTAACCTTGGGCCGACCACTTGATAATCGTTGTTGGTGTGCTTACATCACCCTAAGTTAGTGGTTTTGTGAAAGAGAATGATAGAATTAGTACTAGGCTTAAAAAATAAGTCCTGGGGTTGATTTGTTTAACTAGAACCCTTCAAGGCAGTGTCCCAGCATGGCCGCAGCCAAATGACTGAAACAGGTAAAGCATAAAAGCAAAAAATATAGGAAGTTAATTATATAGTCAGTCATGGAGTGACCAATGATTTTACATCCATAAGGTGCTTAACTTCGTAGACGACTTGTCAGACTCCACTGGCCGCAGATACTTGAGTTTGACTGGCCATATAATTTACTTCCTGTAAATACATTACTGGTCTAATGTTTAGAGTGTGCTTCTATTTCAGATGTATGTTCCACCGACGATATATAATATATGTATATATATATATATATATATATATATATATATAGGTATGTACGTATATGTATGTGTATACGTGTGTGTATACATATGTATATGTATGTGTATTTATATGTGTGTGTATACATAGATATATTGAAATATATATATATCATCAGCGTAGCACTCTGTTGGTTATGACAACAAGGGTTCCAGTTGATCCAATGAACAGAACAGCCTGCTCATGAAATTAACGTGCAAGTGGCTGAGCACTCCACAGATATGTGTACCCTTAACATAGTTCTCGGGGAGATTCAGCGTGACACAGAGTGTGACAAGGCTGGCTCTTTGAAATACAGGTACAACAGAAACAGGAAGGGAGAGTGAGAAAAAGTTGTGGTGAAAGAGTACAGCAGGTTTCACCACCATCCCCTGCCGGAGCCTCGTGGAACTTTAGGTGTTTTCGCTAAATAAACACTCACAATGCTCGCTCTGAGAATCGATACCGCGCTCCTACAACTGCGAGTCCGCTGCCGTAACCACTGGGCC
>NC_068988.1:81256858-81257666 GCF_001194135.2 Octopus bimaculoides
TATAAATATATCAGATAATATATAGAAATATATATATATATATTAGATATATACGTGTATGTATGTATATATGTGTGTGTTTGTATACACACACACACTCATAAGTGCAGGCATAGTTATGTATAGATACAGAGTGGCTGTATGGTTAAGAGGTTTTGAAGTTCAGTTCCACTGTATGGCACATTGGGCAGTTGTCTTACAATAGTGCTGCATTAACAAAAAAGTTTTGAGTGGAAAGAACCCCATTGTGTGTGTGTGTACATGTACACATGTATATATGTGTGCATGCGTGTTACATCTCCATGTCTTGACATTGAGTGTGAAGTGTAAATGAATGTCACCATAATGCAAGCGTTTCCATCTCCCATAAATACTAATCCAGTGAGGCGAGATGACAGGTAGGACATCAAGCCATAGAAAATCTGCCTCACTGTACCCTATCCAACATATGAAAGCATGGAAAAGGGGACATTAAAAAGTAACAATTATATATATACTAGCAGAAATACCCGGCGTTGCCCGGGTTAAAGAGAATAATGAAATCTAAAAACGCCGTCTAGACTACGCATCATCTTTATATATAGAGATGTATATACACACACGCACCCAAACACACGTATATATATATGTATATCAATATAAATATATGAAAGTCAATGAAGTTTCGTAAAAGAAGGTGATCATGTACATACTTTCTTGCTGTTGTGATTATAACACCTCATTGTAAACTATGTTCCTTGTTTTCCCTTGTGGAGCATATACAAATAGGTTTTTTGTTGCTGCCCACTCTTGAGCAGCCAACATACAG
>NC_068988.1:81258976-81281055 GCF_001194135.2 Octopus bimaculoides
CACTGTCACATATAGAAAAATTAATAAGTAAAAGCACAATAAATAAGTATAATATAATACAAAGTAAATATCATAAGATAATGATAATAATAATGATAATATGATATTTACTATATATATATATATATATATTTTATACTGTGAAACTTAATTTAACTTTAATTTTTAATAAATTGAATTTAATTGAGTTTTTACCTGTAAATTTGGATTTTTATCCCTAATATTATATATATATATATATATATATAATTATCAACAGGTAACATCCATCTATGCTGGCATGGACCGGATGGTTTGAGAGGAGCTGGCAAATCAGAGGACTGCACCAAGATCCACTGTCTGCTTTGGCATGGTTTTTACAACTGGATTCCCTCCCTAACACCACCTATTTTACAGAGTGAACTGGGTTCATTTTATGTGGTCCTAGCACTAGGGAGTTCTCTTTTGGAATAGCTTTTATGGCTGTATGCCCTCCATAACACCAACCATTTTACAAAATGAATTGGGTAAATTTTGTGACACTAGCACCAACGAGGTCTCCTTTGGCATAGCTTTTATGGCTGGATGCCCTTCCTAATACCAACTATTTTATGTCGCTCTAGCACCAGCGAGGTCTCCTTTGGCATAGTTTTATGACTGAATACAAAGTGGACTGCATACATTTTATGTGGCCCTAGCACCAGTGAGGTCTCCTTTAGCATATCTTAAATGGCTGTATGCTCTTCCTGATACCAGACATTTTGCAAAGTGCACTGAGTGCATTTTATCTGGTACTAGCATCAGCAAGATCTCCTTTGGCTTATTTTTCATGGCTTGATGCCCTTCCTAATGCCAGCCATTTTACAGCATGAACATGGTGCTTTTTTACATGGCTCTGGCACCAGCAAAATCACTATATAACTTGCAAGAGGCAGGATCATATATATATATATAACTTGTGAGAAGCAGGTTCATATTGAAAGAGGTGACTCTGTGCAGGTTGATGAGAGGTTAGAGTATGACAGAAGGACAAAAACAGGCATCTTGCTGTAGAGGAGATACATGGTGTTACATTTGAGTCACTAATGTGAGTTGGAAGGAATGTCTCCAATATGTAATGAGTTTGAGTTGTAACATAATGTGTGTAGTTAGCATTAAAGACAGTTCATAGAAAGAATCCATTTCCAGTGATTTCTTAAAGAGGTGTGAATAAAGAATATTCAGAAGGCAAGTTTATAAAACAAAAACATTGACATTTATTCAGTAGTGTAATGAGTGCTAGCAAGTGGTAACAAGGATTAATCTTGCATATGAATGGGAACCAAATATATGTGTATGCGAGACAGGAAAAATCACATGATGTACTATATACACTGAGGTTTATATGAAGCAGAGTGGAAGCTGATATTAATCAAATGCATTGCATGTAGTTGGTGGTGGACATAGAAAATGTGACATGTCAAATAAAGTGATGTTGCTTCTGTGCCGTCAAATTGACAACTCGTTTGAAACTGCCGCTTCACTGCTGTAGTGAGTTCCTTCAGCTAAGGCAGGTCACTGCCATTTTATTCATATGCTTCCAGCTCTGATTGGCTGGAATCTTCCACAGCACAACTGAACTATGCCATGGCGACGTAATAAATCGTTTCTGACTCGCTACAATGGTTACACCAGCTGGAGAGAGAGAGAGGGAGAGTAAAAGAGAGCAAGAGAGATGGTGGTGATGTGCCAGGGCATACTCTAAAGGTACAAGGATGTGAATATAAATGGAATGGTAGAGGATTGTCCAGGGTGCATGAGTAGTGAGTTCACAAAAGTGCAAAAAGGGATGAAGCAAGAGAAAGGGAGTAATGCAGTGGTGGAACATCAGTGTATAGTGTATAGTGGAACATGGCTGTATAAGAGAGCAATGATACAATTGGCAGGGGGAGGAGAGATAAGTATAGTGCATGAAGAAGAGATGTGGTTTGGTTTATTGGGGTATGGTAGGTGAATTAATGTCACATGAGGGTGGAATTCACAGCACTTCGAGAACTCAGTTTCGCTGAGGTTGGCAGTCTTCTCATGAATTTCGTATCACCAGATATTTCAGTCTATTGTCATCTCTGTGAGGCCTAACATCTTGAGATTGGCCTTCACTACTTCATCCCATACCTTCTTGGCTCTTTCTCTTCCTCAGGTGCCATCCACTTTAAATGACTAACACTTCTTTATACAGCTGTCTTTGTTCATATGCATCACACATCCAAACCAACTTAGTATTCTTTCTTGCGAGCTACATCTGATTCCTCTTACGCACAACTTTTCTCTCAGCACATTTGCATTTCGTTGCACACTGGTGTTGTACACCCAATGGAGAATACAAACTTCATTCCTCTCTAAGCTATGCATGTTGTCTGTGTTCAGTGCCCAGATCTCCCTACCATGGAGTATAGCCATTCATACAAAAGCATCATACAGTCTGCCTTTCACTCTGATAGAAAGGCCTTTTGTTGCCAACAGAGGTAATAAGCTCTCTGAATTTCTTCCATCCTATTCTTATTCTAGCAACAATACTTTCAGAACATCCTCCTCTACTGCTAATTTGGTCACCTGGGTAACAGAGAGTATCTAAAACCTTAAGAGAGCCTCCTGGGCATTTGATTGAATCCTCAGTATGTTTAGTGTTTATTGTTCCTGCAAATCTGGCACATATGAAGATGGATTCCTCTGTTAACCTAACAGTTCTGTTATAGATTCTGCTATAAGAGTGAAGTCATCAGTATATTGTAGCTCCTTCAAGCAGCTAGTTTTAAATTCCATTGTTATGGCCAAGAGGACTATGATGAATAAGAAGGACTAAGAACTGAGCTCTGGTGAGCCCCTTACACCACACACACACATTCATGTCTTTATAGCAGTATTTTCCATTGGTACATATTGTTAAATAATCAGCTACAGAAAAAAAATACTGAATAACACTACAAAGTTAAATGAAAGCCTAGCTAAGGCTACCATCATCATTTTACTTTTCGTTTCCATGCTGGCATAAGTTTGATGGGTTGTCAAGATGTGAGTTTTAATATTTGGAATTACTGTCCTCTTAGATATTGCAGGACACACCTCACTTGTATGTTCCCATAGTGGGAAGTTATTTATATCAACCATTTTACCATATACTGGGTAGATTTTACTGTGGCACCAACATGAGCAAGGGTGCCATGTCCCTTGCAAGACAGATAAATACTCATTTGTTTATGAGATTTCCATTTGTTCAAACAGGTGTGATTAAGAGAGTGAATAGAAGAGAAAAAGTTAAGAGATAAACCAAGGTGAGAAAGGTGGTATATTCACACACACTTATAGGAAAATTTTGCCATTGCAACCCAATAAAAAAAGTATGAAAAGTTAGAAAACCATGAGTAATTTGATCTAAACTCAATGCTGTGACAGTTATGTAATTGCAACACACATGTGCATACACATGCATGTATACATAGTTGGAGTTGCATATTCATGCATTGCAGATATGCATATGTATATACATATGCATATATGCATATATACACATGCACATATATTCATGTACACACAAATACATGTACACATACACATGTATGTGATTTAATATAATTATATCCTCAGCATGAATAACATTCTTGATATGATTTGGCCTACCTGTCCCCATTTACCGCAATAGAAAATAGGTCTGTTACTTGATCAGGACTGATATGAAACCAGACAATAACAATCACACAGTAAATAGCTGAAATACTTAAATAAATGACAAAGCATTATTTCATTTGTTTCTGTTTATGTATAACCTGGTATTTATCTTTCTATTTTTACGATGGCTGTACAATGAACGTACATACGTTGCATGCAAGCCACAGCACAATAAATGGGCTGAGAAAGCAGTAAGACATTAAATACATCAACTTATATATGCAGGCAAGATGGCTGCTTTGGTATGGAGAAGACATAGTGTGCTGTGGATGGAGAAGACATAGTGGCTGAGAAAAATGGCTGACTAGAATGTAGCTGTAGCAAATCATAGAGGACATGGGAAAAAATGAAATCTGATCAGGGGATGGTGGGCCTCAAAGACAAAATGCTAAAAGGATGATGCATGACAGACTCAAATAACATATGTAAATGTCATCATCATCATGTCTTCTATGCTTGCAGTAGTTAGTTCAAAATGATCTAATGATTGGTGGGACTGTGTTGTACTCCAATGTCTGTTTTGGTATGGTTTTTACAGCTGAATGCCATTCCTGATACCAACCACTTTACAGAGTGTACTGGCTGCAATTTTTTCATGACATCAGTACTAGTGAAGCTGTTTTGCAACTTATAAGAGTAAGGAACTAAAGGTGGCCCTGTAATTGATGGTGAGTAAAAGAGAGGGTGATGATTCTAGGCAAGGTAATGAGTAGCTAGAAAAGAGGACCGATCAAGTAATAGTCATCATAATCAGCACCATTGACCTTTTATGTCATTTTTCTGTGCTGGCATGGGTTGGTTAGGGTTTTCAAGGGAGTGTTTTATGACTAGATCCCCTTCCTGTCACCCTCCTTTTGGTTACCTCTAACCACATAAAGACACAGTGTACCTATTCTAAAAACTGGGGCTCATTGCATGAAGAAACCTGTTGTCTTCCAGGCTTCCTCAAGTAATGAGACTATGATTAAATGTCATGAACAAATCTTCTTAGTGTTATTGGAGATTTAAGGATAAATTGAGGGCATAATTCCCAATAACCACAGTATTTCTGTAAGGAGCACTGATCCCAGGTATTACTAACTTTGAAAACATTGTGCTCTGTTTTTCACCACATATTTTGCTGATTATACAATTAAGAGGAAATGTAGTGTAACCACCACTACCATTATTATTATTTAGGTGGTGAGCTGGCAGAATTGTTAGCACACCAAGCAAAATGCTTAGCAGTATTTCATCAGTCCTTATTTTCTGAGTTCAAATTCTGTTGAGGTTCATTTTACCTTTTATCCTTTTGGGGTCGATAAATTATGTACCAGTGAAACACTGGAGTTGACATTATCGATTAGTCCCCTATCCTCGAATTTTGGCCGGTGTGGCCACTAAAGAAAGGATTATTATAAATTATTATTCCAGTGGATACAAAAAAAGAGGCATTTTCTGTTTCCCCTGGAACTAAACAGGGCTGTGTTTTAGCTCCTGTACTTTTCACAATATTCTTTTTGATTATGCTACAACATGTTTTAAGGATAACCACGAAAGTGTAAATATCAGCTTCACATAGACGAAAGTCTACTAAACATAAATAGGCAAAGCTTCAGATCTAAGGAGAATATTAGGGAAGAGATTCTATCCAATTTTCTGTTTGTTCATGATTGCATTTTGATTTCTCATACATTTGAAGGAATTCAGGAAATAGTTGACAGGTACGTTGTGGCAGCTTGTGCATTCAGCATGAAGAAGAATGAAATATTATAACAGAAAATGCTAGGGATTCAAATGTGATGATTGACAATAAGCCACTCAAATGGGTCAGGACATTTAAATATCTTGGAAAATACAGTAAACTTTAAGAGTACTGTTGATGATAGAATCAATGTTTAAATATCTAAGGCTACAAGTACTTTTAGAAAACTTTCCCACCGTTTTTTAGATGAACAATGTCTGTTTAAAAACTCAAGTGTATATAAATCTTGTATTTTGAGCACACTTTTGTAAGGGGCAGAAGCATGGACTCCCTACCACAAACATATAAAGAAACTTGAAATCTTTTATTTGTGCTGTCTGTGCAATATTTGCAAGATAAAATGGCAAGTAAGACATCAAATATCAAAATCTTAGAAAAATGTGATATCACCAGTATCAAAAGCATGCTGTAGAGAATTCAGTGCAGATGGACCAGGATATGTTATTTAAATGCAAGATGATCGCTTTCCGAAAATTCATCTGCTGCTACGTTCTGAGTTCAAATTCCGCCAAGGATGACTTTGCCTTTCATCCTTTCAGGGTTGATAAATTTAGTATCAGTGAAGCACTGGGGTTAATGTAATTGACTAGTCTCCTCCCACAAAATTTCAGGCCTTGTGCTACAGTAGAAAGGATTATTATTATTATTATTAAGGCGGCAAGCTGGGCAAGCTGGCAGAATTGTTAGCACACTGGGCAAAATGCTTGGTGGTATTTCATCGTTCTGGGTTCAAATTCTGCCAAGATCGACTTTTGCCTTTCATCCTTTCAAGGTTGATAAATTAAGTACCAGTTACATAGCGGGGTCGATGTATTTGACTTAATCCCTTTCCTTAAATTTGAGGCCTTGTACTTTCAGTAGAAAGGATTATTATATTCTGAGTTCAAATTCTGCCAAGGTTGACTTATCCTTTTGGGGTCGATAAATTAAGTACCAGTGAAACACTGGAGTTGATGTGATCAACACATCCCCTCCCAAAATGGCTGCCCTTGTCTGGTGGTAAAATTTTTGTCCAAACTTCATTGTGTAACTTTATAACACAAACCTCAATAGCCTATAGAAAAAATTAGATGGAATACTTTTGTTTGACTGTTTTTCGAAGGCACTCATGTATGCTTCTACCTCTTCATTGTGGTCAATATTGGGATATAAGTAAGAAACACCCTATGGTTACCAATAAACAGTTTTCAACATTGGAGGAAATCTTTTGAACTTTTTGTGTATTTTGGGGAGACCATAAAATACAGGTGTTCTTCTCTCTGACTGTAAATTCCTGGATTCAGCCTTATTAATGAAATTGTTTTTCTCCATTTCCAGAATTATTTTGTCAATTCCTCTCTGTAATTGGGGTTTGGATTGGCAGGTAAGTCATCATATGAAGTTTTGTCATTTAAAACTTCTTCACAAGCTGAAATATACTCACTTTTGTCCATAATTACAATAGCGCTTCCCTTATCCACCATTTTAAACACAATAGAATCATTATTAGCTTGACGGCAGAGTATGTAATGCTGGGAACTTGTGAAGTTATTCCAGGATTTCTTTCCACCTGTTTCTGGATGGGTGATAGAAAGTGAGTGATTCTGTAGTTTTGTAGGCAAAATCTTAAATGTGTTCACACTTTTGATTGGTCAAATAAAAACTTCTCTGGAGAGTTTTCATTAACTAGTTCAAATGTGTACACCAGGGAAAAAAAAACCCACAATCATATGCACCAACTTGGGGATTAGAACTGTAAGAATTATGTTTGTTTGTGGTGAGTACAGCGTTGTTATCTGTGGTACTGGTAAGTTCAAACTGTCATAAACATAAACATCTCTGAAAATATTAGTTGACAAAAAAAAATTATTGTCCCTGGTGTGATGAATGAACAGTGTGCAGTGTGGACTGCATGTTAGAAATTCCATGTGAGAAAGAATGGCTGGTTGTATTGGAATTTCAGGAAAATATTCCACCATGATTTTCAATCTGGCGTCAATAAGTTTGTCCCCAAAAGTAAAAACAACTTCTGATATTTTAAGACTGACGATGTCATTCCATCAACATGGAAACACTGGCTATCCTTGTTCAAATTTTGGACTTGAATTTCTATAATTTTGAATATCTATGTATCACTTTTCATTTTGATCTTGGACGAAGACAAGCTAGCTGTTGAAATATCATTCAAACCAATAAAATATCTATTGCAATCACATCGCGCTCTTTGTTTTGTCTATTTACCTTTGTGAAGAGTTACATCAATACTTTTAAAATATTATTATTATTAAGGTGACAAGCAGGTAGAATTGTTAGCATACCAGACAAAATGCTTTGACAGCATTTTGTCCATCTGTAGATTCTGAGTTCAAATTCTACCAAGTTCGACTGCCTTTTATCCTTTCAGGAGTCAATGAAATAAGTACCAGTTGAGCACTAGGATCAATGTAATCAGCTTGTCTCCTCCACAAAATTTCAGGCCTTGTACCTATAGTAGACTTATTACTACTATTATTATTATTATTAATATTATCATTATTATTATTATTTTTATCATCATCATCATCATTATTATCATGGCTAATGCATGTCAACTGAAGAAGTAGCAAGAATAGGCACTTAACAATATAAAACTGACTCCTTCATAGTTCTGAGTTCATCTGTTACATCCACTTGAAAAAGGGATAAAAACTTTGATACAATATGTGAGAGAAAATTATTTAGGTCAAGATGAGCCCCGACTGAACAGACTATGATTATAGGTGTTTCAGCCATAAACATCCTGTTTCTTTTTGTTTTTGTTTTTTTCCCACATAACATATCCAGATCTAATAAATACTATGTGTCCTTCCTTAAAACAGTACTTACCTGTTAAGACAGTAGTGACCATAATATTGGTTATTAATTGATCTAAATGGTGATGATGTAAGCACAAAGAGGAACACTTGCTGATTGGTCCAAAAGGGGATAATGTAGGTATGTCTACAGACACCAGTTCATCTGGATGAATGAATGGTCATGGCACCAGTTGATTGATGACATAAGCATATCGGTTGATGTCAGCCTAAGAAACTGCCCATTTTTGGATGTATGTTCAAGTTACTTGGATCCCCAAATATAAAATCTACTACAAGGCCAATGACAATAGCGCCAGGGTCTTCATATTTAACCTCAAAAATACAACCTTGAAAGAGATGTGAAGTCATGGTTTGGAAAGATCCACTGAGAACTTCGAAACAATGAACAGAAAAAAATATGTAACTAATTTGTTTCTTTCAGAGTTATAGCAACTAAATTCTCAAAGACTTCTGTACTTTGAATATCACTGAATTATCAGAAACCTCTTTATGCTGGATACCACTGAATGTCATGCATTCAAGGCTTCTTTTTAAGTCAAACAAAGTAGCTATTACTAAATATGGAACAAACTGATGTTGAGTACTGTGTTAGGAAATTAATTACTACGCAAGTTATTCATAGTCAAGGTAATATCATGAAAAGAGAATAGCAGCTTTAACAAGTATTTGCTGGAGTTGTTAGTCCATTCAGACACAAAACATAATTACATACTAGTGATTCTTAGTAATTTTATACAACTAATGAGACACATGTAAATGGTTAGTGAACAATGCAATAGTGCAGTTATAGATCTTAGCTCTGACCCAGACTTGTAAGTGAATTGAAGCAAGCTGACTGATAAGACTTTTAATGGAGGAGGCCTTAATGACCATTGTTAATTAGAGTGAAAATGTTTAGAGCAAAACTGTTAATGGCTAACCTAGAATTTAGGAATACTAACACTAAGAACTGAAATAAAGTTAAATGCAGTGTTTGAGATAAAACTTTGAAACCTTAGCATCAATTGTTAGTAGGAAGAATTTCTGATCATTGTTATTTGAAAAATAAAAATTAAAAAAAGGAAAAAGAAAAGCATTATTTAAAATAACAAACATTCTAAGGGAGATAAATTAGATTCTACCAATTCTATTGACAGACGTTAGAAAAATGGCTGAATCTACAACGAAAACTTCTTCCAAAATACTTGAACAAGTATGAGTTGAAAAACTTTTTGTATTTCAGGACATGGCTTAACACTTTCAGATTTTCCAAGAAATAATATTTCTCTAATCCACACATGTAACTGGTTGATTGAAGGAATCACGAAAGCAAGATGACAGACATATTTAAGAGAAACAATTTAATGAATCACTGAACAAGATATTAATATTGATCACTTTCTCAATCACCCTTCAGATAACTAATACAAACAACTGTCAACTTTATCAGAAGTTCCTAGTTTGATGTTTCAATATGCACAGATCTAGTATGTGATTACTTAATCCTTTAAGTCTATATTTATTAAATTCCCATTCTGATCTATTTAAACTGGATGTCATTAAATTCTTCAGCAGAGGATATAGCAGTAATGATGTATGATTTAGATTTGCATTATTCTTCAGCTCTATCATCAAAAGAAGTTGTTATCTGATGTTCCTGTTATATAACAATATTCAAATATTATAAGCCTATTATTTTCTCTCTCTGAGCTACCTTTATTTAAGTCAACAACAACTTCAGTCATCATCATTGTCAGCATACTTACATCCATTTTTCTAAACTGGCACGCATAAGATGGATTAGTTTCAACACAACATCTCACTACTTGTGCAGTCCTTTGTCATCTGTTTTGTAAGGTTCAGCAGTTTAAGTTTAGTCTTCCCCCATTGCTCCCTGAGGTCATCCCTTCTGCGTGCTCCTTTTACTTTCATTGCTTGACACTTTTTCACCCAACAATCATTCTTCATACATGTTACATATCCACATAAATGCAGCCTTCTCTCTTGCCCACTAAAACAGATAACTCTGTTGTCCAATTTCTCTCTGAGTCCACTTTTGCTGTTGTTCCTATACACTGACATCACATAACTAGAGGAGCATAGTTGCTTCCTCTCTTTTCATCCACAATCAATGCATGCCTCTCATAACCATGCAACATCACACTTTATACACAAGCATCATACAGTTTGTCCTTCATTTGGAGAAACAATAATCCTTTGTAGTTAACAGAAGCAATAACTTTATACATTTTCTGTTTTGTCCCTATTCTGGCTATGCCTTCACACCCCACTACTGATTAGATCAACCTGGTAACAAGCTACCAACTATTAATGAGTCTTCTAGTGAATGAAGTGACTATTTCAATATATTTTATAGATAATCCCATTCTCAATTTCTACAAACAACCTACAGTAAATGTTGTAGCTTGGGAGGGTCATCATGCCAATAGTAAACACATTCACAGGTTTTATTTTGTTTTATTTCTTTGATTATTATTAGTCAACTAATTAACCATTTAACCAAATTTCTAATCAATTATTAGATTAATCATTTAATCAACCAATCAATTAATCAATCAGCTATATTCATCAGAGTACTTTTATCACCATCCACAATCTCACAAATGATGTGCCTTCTCTCAACAGAAAGTGATAAACAAGAATTTAAACAAACTGATTCATCTCTACACAATATTCTATAACAGTATTATTAAATGGTACCAACATTTGGAAACTTGCTCAGAGAAAATAATGTCAAAGGAATTCAAGAATTGATATCTTTCATACACAAAAGGATAAATTCTATATAGGAGCGTATATAGTCAAAGACATGGACCTCAGTATATGACTGATACTTGTTGATTCTGGATAGACCTTTGATCTTTGAATCCAAAGAAATGAAACTAAATAATATAGGTTGCTGCTCTTTAGCACCTGGTGGTTCTAGCCAGGACTGTCCTGTCTTTCTAAGGGCATCTAGGAATTCATTATTCAATGTTTCTTCTCTTCTTACAAGAAAGTAGAATGTAACTTGAAGAAGATTTAACTGCTATTTCTAGAAGGTTGAATAATCATGTAGAAGCTCCATTACTGGTTTATATTGTAAGTGATTTAGTTTGGTGCTCCACTTCATCTACAAATCATCAAGAGATAGCAGTAGCCAATATATATATATATATACACAGAAATAGAAATTAAATTACCAAGTATTGGATAGATTTAAGATCAAAGATCATGGAGAGATGTCACCCCTGCTAAAATATAAACACAGATATTTCAGGAAATAGATGGTTTAACTGAGGAATTAATAATTCAGTCAGTCAATGTATCAGCCTGGAATGTAGTGCATTGCTTGTAAAAGCACTGCACAACATTCCAGTGCATTACATTCCAGTGCACTACATTCCAGCCTGATATACTCACTTTAAATAACCTAGTCCACCAAGCTCATCATCATTTAATGTCTGCCGATGATGATGATGGGCTACGAGTGAATCTCAATCTATTGCCCTTACTTATACTACCTCCTGGTTCTTGAGTGTCTTTAGTGCACCCCATTCTATTGCCAAGTATTGAACCTATTGTTAAGTATTGAACCCAATCTGAGGATAACTTTTTCTCATCAATCATAGAAATCCTGAATAAGGGTCATATGCACTGCCTTCCATCCTTTAACTCTCTCTCTCTCTCATGTATCATGCCTTCAGGCATTGGTGATTGTGGACCTTCATGTCAAAGTCTAAAGATTCCTGATCTTTCTTGGGGAAATACAACAGTGGTTTCCAGCTGCTTTTTCGTTGGCTTGTTTACAGTTTACTCTGCTAGTCTCCTGAACCAATTTTTCAGGCACAGAACTACTTTAACCTTTAAGTAAGGGGACTGGTTCATATGATATCAGCACATGTCTGCATAGTGGTGGACCAATGTGATACACATCTGTGACCTGGTTCTCCTCTGAGTCCAATATGTCTTTGCCACATGACCATCTATTTGAGTTTTAATTGGGATCCTTGACAAGTACTATCATTCCAGATCAGAGCAGACCAAAACCTGGAAGCAGAGGCAATTAAGGAATAACTTCATACTCCCCAAAACACTTGAATTCCCAGGATGAAACCTCACTGTAGATGCAGTTTAATGTGTCTAAGTAATTAAATAAATAAAAAATAACTTGCTTCCTCATTAGTACAAACAGCCCGGCTGTCTGTAGACAGTATTGGCCATACTGGTGACTGTTAAGTTATGAACTTACATCTTGCTTTAGACAAAATCCAGCAGGGGACATTTATTTCAGCTGTTTAACACCTTAAAGAAGAGAACAGAATATTTATATTTATCCTTGAACACAAATCATCTCAAACAGGCATACAAAGTTCTTAAGTATTTGTGGTAGAGACCCTACACACAAGACCCATCCTCTTCCACAAATACCCTAGATATTCTTAATACCATACTGATAGGTGCTGTTGCTGTTTAACCCAAGGCCAGCCCTGATCAAACAGACCTATAATAAAGGTATTCTTATAGTAGCTATCTTGTCTTTTTAAGGACATGTAGGATCACTTTATTCAAGCTTTTCATTATTTAAGACAGATGATTTTGACGGTGATTTGGTGGCTATTTCTAGCAGGTAGATCAGTTAGAAGGCTCATGAATCTTGAAGTATATTAACTAGGTGTTTCAGGTGTTGAATAATTGGCTCAGCTACAGAAATGGGGCTCTTTTAATGTGGGACTGAAGCTGTATATTATAAAGAACAAGAATTTTTTAATAGTTATGTCTTTCACAATGGCAACATCGAGATTGTATGTGAAGTTAAACAGTCTCAATGGGGAATAAAGATTCCATAGTGGATCCTGTTTACCAGCCTTATATCTGGCTCTACAGCATTTGCCAGGTCTATCGTATTGGATCCCTAAATAGGAAGGGCATTACATGCATCAACACATGACTAAAAGACGGTTGATTTTATATAAACCAGCTGCCATCTACATGCGAGTATGGATTGATAACATGTACTAAGCTTTCACTAATTGTTTTAGGTGCCAATGTGATAGATACCTTTTCGACTCACTCTTCGACCCAACGGATCATCGAGGATGCAACAGCTAGAGGGAAAGACAGCTGCACCAGTAGTCGGCTGGGACTGATTTTCAGCTGAGTAAACTGGAGCAACGTGAAAGGAAGTTCCTTGTCCAAGGACACAATACGTTACCCGGTTCAAGATCTAAAGCCTAACCATTAGGTTTCGCACCCCCACTTGACTTTACAGAGGATATCTAAAAGTAAAAAGAAAAAAACCCCAAAAGACTGTTGCTAATTCAAGACTCCTTAAGTATCACTCACATATAGAAACCAATCTTGGAATTATTTATTTATTTCTGAAGTGGTTGAAATGTGAGGTTTGAAATACATCATATATATTATGTGTAAAATTGATAATTCGTTTATGAAAAAGCCAAAAAATTCTATAGAGAATGTTTTGTATTAGGATACGAACATACAAAAATGGTTTTATATGTACACTCTGTTTTTATATACACTGTCATATGTACAGCAAAGTTGCTTTTAAGGAGGGGGTGGAATAGGCGAGAGACGTTTGAAGACAGTAAAGAAGTCAACCACCCCAACCGTCACACTACACACATTAATAAGCATGTACCTAACGTTCAGTTTTTAGCGCGGAATGTCACACTTGTACTAACAGAATGTATTACTTGACCTGTATTAATACAAACTAAATAAAAGAAAATAAGGGTAGAAAAGTTTAAGTCTGTTATTGATTTTTACTATTTAAAATGCATCTATAAATAATAAAAATAATACAAAAAAGAAACATTTTTAACAAATTTTCCTTAATGAGACAGGAAATAACAAAACGTTGAGTTATGTATGAAGGGATAGGGGTAAATTTTTGTATTTAGTTGATATCAGAATTTATATATTAACGCCCATCGGTGTGTTTATGTGGATGTAAATAAGACATAGATGTAAGTGATAACACACAACTACAACCCTTTAAAACAATCTACAATTTCAACTGCATCGGATTTGTGTATGGATGTGTATGTATGTACGTATAATAAAATACATCTGTACACACAAAATGAATGCTGTCATTCTCATTACACTGTAAACATGTAACAATATTAATAAACATCATACAGAAAACAATATTATTTTGTACGTTACACACATTTTTGTTTATTGTCGCATGTGTGTATGTGTAACAATAAATGCGTTTTTTAGTTTAGGATAGTGTTAAAATGTTATATACACTCACCTAACAACACAAACATAAAGCCTACATATGTATGTATATTCGAAGATTAACATCCCAACCAAACATATACCATACATATTCATATATCTAAATAGATAAGAAAATTCATTTGCTGTTTCTCACAGAATATAAAGACAATCAATGACTGAAACAGACAAATATGAAGAATGGATATGCTGTGAACACGGGACGGTATGTTAAAGAATGAATGAATAAAAATGTCAAACCTCCATGTGACCCAGCTATTATAGTCGGTGGGGGTGGGTACCGTTACAAATAGGAAGACGCAAATGACAATTACATGCATGTAAAGTAACATTAATATGAATTATATAAAAACGTTTTTCCTGGTTCTGTCATCGGAACAGATCTATGTAAATGAAGAGCAATGAAATTTAACTTACTGTCATCACGTTCCTTTCCCCCAGTGTTGTTATTTTTCAATGGGTGGGACAACATTCAGCAAACAGGTGTATGTGTGTGTGGGTGTGTCCCTGGAGAATGTGATCGTCTGACAAGATTTAATAATGCTTCTTACATGTGTATTTGCTTTAAATTTGTTTACAGCAGCAGTTATTATCATCGTCAGGTCTCAACAGCAAGCAGCATTATCATCATTGTTATTATTATTATTGACATATTATCGATGATGTTACACCACACTCCATCGTTACTGCTGCATGTGCGTATTTCAATATTGTTGCATGTTTATCAACTCTCGTGTCACGTTAGTTCATATGGACGATAAGAAAGTGGAGAGGGAGAATTTCCTCAAAATAGAAAAGAGTTAATTAAAAAAACAAATAGATAGATAAATAGAGAATAGAAAAGAAAGAGATAGAGAGAGAGAAAGATAGAGAGTTATATGGAAATAAAAAGATTAATAGTTTCTAGAGGAAGGAGAGGAGGAGCAGTGACAGTAGCAGTTGTTGGCCAACCTCAACAGTGACGTCATAGCAGTATCAGTGAGCCCTTCATTACTATAGACCCTTTATTCAGTAGACCCTTTCAATAAGCAGGAACATGCAAAAATATCCGGCTAGCCACAGCGTATCCGATCGTTCTCCCGAACCATTTCTGAAAAGAATGCGTTTCTGTAAATATAAATAAAAGCTAGTTTCCATTTAAAATATTCAACATGTGTTGCTAGAATTAAAAATGATGGAGTTTATATGTGATTTGTGGATATAAAAATGTAATTAGAGTATCAATCATTTACGTAAATATTTATTTTTATTCGATTAATGAAGAAAATTGTGTCAGTCGAATAACGCTGATATCAGCAATTTTGTCTAATTTCTAAACTGTGTTTTGACGTAAATTTCACAACCATGGAGTTTTATTTTAAAATGTTGGTTAGTTCAACCCTTAAGGGATTCATGCTTTCGAAGTTCAGCCAAAACATTCAATATCTTAACATCACGACCTATACGGTTTGGAAAATAAAAATTTTTTGAATACATATGTTAGGTATGTCCATCATTCATATATTGTACAAGGCTATAAATTCGTGGGGGGAAGGGTTGTGAACGATTGAGTTGGACCTCGTACTCAGAATATACCTGGGACTTATTTTATCAACTTTAGAGAAATTCATGGCAATGTTTTGATTATGTTAAGAATTTAAGTAAGAACATAAGATGACCATTGAAAGTAAATACTGTAAGGTATTTAGTTCGGCGCTCTCTACTTTTACCCACCACTACAACCACTTTTGAGCACGTGTTGATCATATGATAAATGTAGTGAAGAAATTTCGGAACACATACAGTGCACACTCACCCGCATGCACACACATGCGCACCCACACTCACATGCACACACATATACATACAACGCACTCTCACACGCGCGCGCACACTCACGCTCATAAACACATATACGTGCACATATGTACACGCATACGCGCGCCCTCACACGTGTACATATACACACATACACATGCGCGCACACATACACCTATACGCTCGCACATAGACGCACACTCAAATACGCATACATGTACACACATGCACACTGACACATGTGCATGCACACGTACATCCACACGTACACATGCACAGATTTATTAAGCACATATACACAAACACATACGCGCACAAAATGCACGAGATCTCATGCAGGTCGATCAGTGTGTTGAGAAATTATAAAAAAATATTCCATCTCTTCATAAAATTAAAAAAGTAGTTGTGCATGTGTGTGTGTGTGTGTGTGTATGTGCGTGCGTGTGTGTTAGCGAGTAGCAGCTATGAGTGAGTAAAAGAGGAGGTGAGAAGTTATAGAAACTGTTAGTAAGGGAGAAAGAGAGAGACAAAAAGAAAGAGAGAGAGAGTGAGTGTTAAGTCAATTTCGGATGATCTGACGTTTCTGATGAGCAGGAAAAGGGGTCTGAAATTGCCTTATTAAATAAATACAATGAACTTCTAAATTGTTATCGTTTAGCCCCAGGTCAGTGTCGATCAGATCTATGATCAAAAAGCATTCCAGCCTCGACTATCCATCTTCCCCTTCCCTCCATCCCAAATATGGTTTATCGATGTCGTCAATAAGTGTCGCTCTTCCAAAGAATCTCACGGATAGGCCGTCTCCAAATTTTTTACACGTATCTGGAGCTGTTCAAGGTTGTCTCCCCTTTTGCTTCATTGTCCCATTCATCCATCTCACAGGTCATAACCTTCCACTTGAAACTTCCATTTTCCCCCGCACCAGTACTCAACAGACTCCTTTTAGCATTGATTCTTTCATCGAATCATTGATAACTTATAAATTTCTAGAAAAAAAAAAAAAATTATCAGATATTCTCGGACCCTATGCTACTGATTTCCTCCACAAAATAGGGATAACGGCAGCCCGTCGGAGGAATAAGCCCTGCGAGGTGGAGTGGCTGCTTGTTGCAGCGAGTATTTCTGGCCATTCCCCGCAGCAACGCAATCGCGGTCATTACCGCGGGACGCTGCTTAGCATCCCACTTGTTCTGGGATACATAGTCCATCTCGACCTCCTCTGTCTTCCGCTGATTTCCCTCATCTTTTTCTTTTTCCTTTTCTTTCTTTTCTTTTCTTATCTTTCTTTTTCCCTGATTCTTTGTATTTAAATGTTCTAATAAAATAAGGGTATTCAAAAAAACAAAAAACAAAAAAAAATGATAAAAGGTTTCTTGATTTAAAGACTATAGTTCCTTCGTTCTTTTGTTCCATTATCGTTTTTTAATCAGAGATAATTAAAGAAATTCAATAAAAATATTTAATGAAATCGATAAAGAACAGTAAAAATTCAGTCATACTATATTGATATGGTCGGAATAGTTAATTATGCTGTAGCGGGGATTCTGACCCCAAACGTTTGATATTCGGTTAGACATTACGAACGAGTCACCACAGTTTTACGTGATTGATCTATAAATCGACCAATCAATGTGAAGCTGTGGCGTGATGTGGTCTTCTTGAACGTTCTAAAATTTAATCTCTTGTTCCTTACTAAAAAAATCTTTTGGCGCTTAACTCAGGGCCCAGATAGCCGACAAACCGCTGATGTCACGGACTACCTTGGACGTTTGTCAGACGACTCGTTTCCCAGAGAGACCGATTCTGAACGTTCACATGGTATCCCATTTGAAACTTCTTCGGACGCGGCACATTTTCTCTATACCCCCAGTTGGCAGTTATTAGTATACTTTATTATAAATAGCCAAAACCCAAATATCATTATGTCCAGCAATAAATATTTGAGTTAAATGTCCGTTAGTTTGCTTCAGCTATTATTCACGCAGCCAGCGCAACGTTTCATACGTATATCACAACAATGATAATTAAACCATCGCCTTCGACAATGGCGACTCAGACGTTTGAAGTATATCATCATTGATCAGCTCAACACAAGCAACAAACAAACCACGTGACAATGTCTTGCTCTGACTCTTAACATTCCGAGTTCAGATCCCACCTTATCACAGTGGTAAACTTAATCCATCACCCGACTTAGTAGTACCAGTGTATCGCAAGTATTCGGGTTAGGTTTCCGGTTCGAAGATACTTTCCTACCTACCTCCCTTTTCGTGAAGGTCCTTCAAAGGGTCGTAATTACTCCCTTCCCCCTTGACCAAACGATAAAAATAAAATAAATTACAATTTCATGAAATGGTAGAATCGGTAGAGCGACGACATTTGAGTTATGTGTTTTTATGTTGTGAGTTAAAATTTTTTTTTGTGGCTGTCAACTTTATGTTTTATTTTTCAGGAGTGGGAGGAGATCAATAGAATAAAATGTCAATCAAGAAAATGGTGGTGAGTCAATTAAATATACTCCGTCCCCAGAAATAGTTGAGTGGGTGCTGACACATTCAATATCAAAGAACTTTACCCCAGTGTTTTATTAATAAAAATGATACCCGTATCCAGGAAAAATCCTATCAGATTAATGATTAAAGACAGTAAAGACAAAAAACACAACTTGCACTATAATTCTGAAGATAAAATGGTGGTGGCTTGCTATCAGAAGTGTGCTTTATGTACGGTAAGAAGGATGGCAACTCTAGACATGATTCTGAACTAGTTTTTCCAGAAGTTAACAAACCATCGGTGACTGGAAGATATAAAGATTTTAACAGGCATAACAATAAGGCGTCATACAACAAAAAGAACTAGAAGAAATTACTAGGGATGCCATCTGCAGGAAAAAATACATAGTTAAGTAGAGCCTAACATAATATAGCGGTCACCCTCACCAAATTATTGAATTCAAATTGTTTCCCAATGAAGAAAAAAAAAATTAACTAGATTCTGGTCATAAAGGACTGTGGACTAGTGGATTGCTGTATTTATGCTTTTTTAAGGTTCTGAGTTCAAATCTCACCAGGATTGACTTCACCTTTCATTTGATCAACTCCAGGACAATATTCTAATCAAATAGTTGTGCGTATGTATGGATACAAACACATATACACATATATATGTATTCATACATACATATGCATATGTGATCGGTTGTACTCCTTAGTAAAAAAGAGCAAAACAAAAAGCAAAGAACATTCAACTATAGTATGGTGAAATAGCAGAGCAGGCATCAGCAACCTGCTTTGAATTGTGGGCCGCATAAATATGGCTCATCATATCGCGGACTGCACTACTAAAAAATCCATGATGATTTTTTAGTTGTTGCGAGTACCTTCAGCCATTTTCACAATAGAAGGCTTCACCTCACGCGTAAGTATCTGTCTAAGAAATGAAGAGAAATTGATTTCTTTTTTTCTTTGGAGAAAAAGATTTTGGTAGACCATAAAAAAAAAATTAAATCTTTGTATATTATCACTCAAGATAGTGTGATGAACGTACACTGTTGCCATGATACATCACAGAGTAATTCAAAGAAAAAAAAAATGAATACTTGATACACGGATTATGATATTAAGATATTTTGATACACGGATTATGAAAATATTCAATATTTTTCTTCAATACATGCATCAATCGGATACGATTGATGCATGTATTGAAGAAAAATATTGAATAGTTTCATAATCCGTGTATCAAATTTTTTTTTTTTTTTTCAAATTACAACTGCACATTTAACAATCTGACCAGTCAATATTTTCTTTGGTGACTTTTAAATGGAAAAATGCCATTAAAAATTAGTAAGATTTGTTTCTAATTTATTCGTTTAACCATATGAAAAATTATATAAAAAAAAAATTGCTTTTCCAGGTAGTGAGGAAATTATAAGCGTTTCCCGTTTTCAAAGCGAAACCTGTTTATATACGTATGATTTTCCTTAGTGAAAAGTCGCCAGTGGTCTAAAACGCTGAAAACGTTACCTTCAGCGAAAGGTAACAAAATTCAAGAAACATTGTACTTAATCTTCGTTATGTATATGCCTTAGTCGACTTGTTTTAACTACAGCACTAGGAAAATGGTAATCTGATTAAAGGGAAGCAATTTAAAAAAAAAAAAAAAATTGAAAATAAAATTAACGTGACCTAGCGAGGTTGAGTGGATCATAAGGATACAAAATGTTGTGTGTATATGTGTGTGTGTATGGGGGGGGGGAGTCCGACTAAACTACACATAATATTTAATACACTGCCTGACAAAATACAGGCCAAGATATCGTATTTATTATTTGTTATTAACATAAATAGAAATAATTTACTAAGAAAGTTTAGTGACAAACTTGGAGTTGTACTTTTTTTAATATATAACTTTTTGTGATGTTGCAACTCGTAAAATGTCTTCGAGATAAATATTTAACAATCTTGACCTAGCATTTGTCTTTATTGTTTTCATTATAGAAATCTAGAGTTCAACTTTTTTTTTTCAAATAATTTAACTTCGCAGCAAATACCATTGTATCCCAATTCCTTGTGAGTCCTGAGTTGATTCTCACTAATTTGAAGAATATTTGAATGGGTAGTGGTATTTAGGAAAAATGCAAGGTCGCTCGAAGATAAACATACCCAATTGCGTTGCTGGGGTGGGGGGCACGGTTGGGCGGTTCACCTCAGGCGGCACTTTTAAAGGGGCGGCACTTTTGGGTCTGCTGTAGGCAATATGTATTTTTTTGTGAGGTTCGGTGACAGCAAACGGAAGGGCTGCCCCGGGCGGCACACACTCTAGCTATGCTAGTGAATATACCCTTCATTTCTAAGAAAGCACATACCTCTTCTCTGGGACTATAAAACTGCCGAAACATCTTCCTTTATTTAACCAACAAATTGCTCATTTGCAAACCAGATCGCCATACTTCAAGTTCTTCAAAGAACTCTTTAAACTGGCAATGGTTGAGTGGTCATGATTTTATAAAATTTGTGGTTGAAACAAACAAGCAAACATTTTCAAATTTTACATACTTTTCTCATCTCTCAAACAACCTTAGCCACAAACTGGCGACCCCGAAGCTGACATTGACAACCGCAAACTTGTGAACCCAACAGCGGAAGTTAGCCATTCTACAGAACCACAAATTGTCAACGCTCGACGTTCAACATAAGAAATTAATTACCACTGCACTCCCACAAATTGACAACGAGTCCGCTAGACATGGCAGCCAACCACCTAACCTTTCAAGTTTTTATGCGTCACGCAGCAACCAAGACCGCTACGATACAGATGGTAAACCATCCACAGATACCTGCAAATTCGAAAAGTCCATGACGCAAAATTTAAATTCGCGAACAGAATTCAAGTGGATTTTTCTTATAATAGATCTTCCTTGCACTGTCATCGTAGCTATTATTTTGCATCACTATGGTCTTTTGGTCGATCTTAGGAATAAAAAACTCATCGACCAACCTATCAATCCAAGGTTTGAATGTAGGACCTGCCACTATCAGTCCTCTTTTCTTTTTAGCCTCTTCGTCTAATCGTTACACACTGTTCTGCAGAAAATTCTGGATATCACTCGCACAGTCTTCAATGATAGGAATCCTTTACATTCGGTGATGCAACACAAAGTCACGATTAGTCCTTCTGTTTTCACTCGACCAAGATGACTAACCTCGGCCAAATTGAACATTGCAAAAGACGAATTCAGCCACACGTGGCAAGACTTAACCCCCCCCCCC
>NC_068988.1:81282014-81288572 GCF_001194135.2 Octopus bimaculoides
ATATGTTTTTAACGGTGTGAGTTGAAGTTGATGGATAATGCTGGTTTGAGTAAAGCTACGTGTATAATAGATAAAGGGAGAAACAAAAACCAGGAAGAGAAAGTGCAACGATTTATTCAGCCCGTTAAAGAGCATTAACACGGCAAAGCTGTTGAGATACATATTGAAGGAGTGGTCAGAATATATACGCAATGGTTAATACAGATGGTACATAATGATGATGTTTGCTGGATAGAACAGGAAAAACAAATACGAGACATAACTTCTGCTGGAGGACAGGAACAACATACGCGTCAAAGAATAGCTGAGGCTGCCTGCGGAATAAAACTTACTCTCTGCCGAAGATCCTGACTCGATCGTGCAAACTCACCTCACTGAAGAAATAGGGGGAAAGGTTTCCTTAAATAGCTGATGGTGGTATGCTTCACTGGCCTGTCACGTGATGGAGTGGACATCCCGCGTAAAGTTAGAGAGACTCGACCATCACGTGACAATCCAAAATATGGATACTTAAAGGTAAAGAGCCAAACTATGAACATGCGTCTGCTACATATTGTACCTTAGAATAATTCGACGTTTCTGTAGTAATTGGGCTTCTCTGCACATTGTACCGTCTTTTCGAAAATTGACTTGGTTTGCATGTATGATAAGATTCCGATTGAACCTGCTGATGTTCACAAAGCTGTTATTACCACTCTCTTTCGACTTTTAGAAACATTAAATCTTTCTCTGTTTTTTCTCTTGCGTGTGCTTAGCATTTCAGCGCCAATTTTGCATTCATGAGGTCTCTGAATATGGACAATTCGTTTATTTGCATTCATTTTCCGCTATATGCCTTTTGCTGTCGTGGTTTGTAATTTAATTCTTTGTCTTGGTTGTTGTATTGGCACTTTGCTTTTTCAAATTAAGGCTTTATTCACGTTCACACGGAATTTTTCTTTATCCTGTGTACGTTATTTTTCGTACTCGTTTACTTGCGTGCTTTGTTCATGTCGACAGCATTTCAGCTCTGCATTTTCATTGTAGATTATAGTGGTACGTCGAAAAACATGCGAGCAATGTTTAATTTTCTGCAGATACCTCTCCACGTTATGTTTCATTCTAAACCTACGTTTGATTTCTGTGCCTACCTTCCAAGGTGTCTTTTCACTGCCAGTTTTCGCTAACCAATTTTAGCATGAACATTTTGATTTGAGGGCATTCAACATTTCAGCACATTTTTCTTTCAAACATGAATGCATTCTTCACATTTTATAAATTATCATTTTCGTTCCCTTGTCACCCAACAAACTGACTGACAAGAAAACACTTGTTACAGAACTCAGAATTCGAAACCTGGTGAATCCAGTAACTGAATTATTGTAAAAAGTCGTTATGAGTGATAGAAACAAACTGAACATTAAACCAATAATTTTCATTCGTTGATTTAGTGTCCTGAACAAAGATATCAATTTAAGGCTGTTGAATGTTTGGATGGATGCAAATTGACTCTGTAGTAACGCCGTGCGCATGCGTAGTCTCACGCATGCGTGGAATTAAACAAGCAAACTTTCCCGCTTAATTCTATCTCTTTCTTGCTGGCCAGCAATAGAGCATGGACGTGTCAAGCAGTGTCTCTAACGTTCCAACCTGGAGACAGTCTCTTTACGTGTATAGCTGTCACTCTCCATCTTTCGGACTTACACTCGACAGCTCGCTCACATCTACATAACAACGTCCCAACAACTATGCTCATACACACAGAAGCTGTAACAACAAACAAGAGCTAAAGATATATATATTTACCACCTAAATAAAGTGTTGTTTAAGTTGATAGTCTGGAGTTCAGCGTTCCGTTATATTCATTAATTTTATATAGGAAAGTCAGGTATACATCTAATGATGTATAACCAACTTTTCTATAACTCTAAGGCACGTTGAAAATTACGTGGATGACTGATTACAACGAATATTTTAACTTTTCTAACAAGGGAGGTTAGTCTTCATGAAACCGCTCTTACGTTCTCTCACGCTCAAACCTCTTTCAGTGACAGCGTGAGTGAACAAAGAGAACGAAACAAAACAAATAAAATATTTATAGATGTTATTTTCCTCATAAAATTAGGTGTACTATTCAGAAAGCCAAACAGGCCGTAGTTTGCCTATGATTGCTTTACCTTGTTTACATGAGTAGAAGTACATTATAAAGTACTGGTCCAAGCCGCCTTAATGCCCTTTCCCCGCCACCATTACTTCTAACAAACTTCTGTTCATCCTTTCATCCTTCTAATATTTCTTACCTCTTCTTATTCCTTTCTTTAGACATCCTCTGCCTTTCTATGCCTCTCTATCCTCCCTCTTCCCTCCCGCCCTCTGTTTCTTACTTTCTCTAGTCATGTACTTTTATCTCTTCTGATTTGGATCTTTCTCCTTAAAAAACAATTCGATTCTTGCTCTTGACTAATCATCCTTGAACTATTAACTCTAAATAATGATATTTTTCTTTAAAAAATATTTTCTTTCATGGAAATGCCTTTACTCGCTGGTCTTCTGTAGCAGTTAGTCTTTGGCATGATTAACTTAGATCAATAGCATACCCATCCAATGAGTATGAGGCATTATTATCTTTTCATGAAACTCCAAGATTTTACCATCATTTGTTAGTATGGTAGTGCTTAAACTAGACATACATCCATCCATATATACATACATGCATGCACGCATACATACATACATACATACCTATATATTGTGCCCCAGCATGACCGCAACCGCATCGTGAAACGAGTAAAAAAGTAAAATAGTGTGTGTGTGTGTGTGTGTATGCGTATATTCATATATATGTGTGCGTAAGCACACATACGTATATATAGTCTACTGACTAAGTTCTTGTTGTTTAACTCCAGATCATCGCTGATCAAGCTGACATATGAAAAAAGGTGTTCGAGACGTAACTATCACATCTTAATTTCAGACGGTACGTCTAAAACAACATTATCCAATTTGTCTTTTAGAGCGACAGTGCTATTTATTGTAGATCGAACGACCAATGAAAAGCTTTCCTCATTGGCTCGTTGCTCGGAACCTCAGATCTTACCCTACCGTCTTTGTTCAAGTTTGTTGTTCAGTTCCTGTTTAGTTTTGATGGACAGACCTTTGATTAAAAGATTTCAGCTCTTTTAAGTCGGCAAAATAATTACTAGTCTAGTATTGGAATTGATCAACTCTTCCAGATCGATAAGATAATTATCGCTCAAGTATTGAGTTTTATCAATCCTTCCGGATCGACAAAATAATTACCAGTCAAGTATTGTGATTGATCACTTTTTTCCACATCGATAAAAATAACTACCAGTCAAATATTGAGTTTGATCAGAATTTACCCCAGCATATCAATAAAATAAAAACCAATCAAGCATTGGGATCGATTACATCAGCATCATATTTCTCTAAATTCTAAGTTGTAATTTGAAATGAAAATGTAAAGGAACATAACTTAATATTATAAATCCTTTAAGACCGTCGCTCAGCCGATTCTGCCGCTCAATGTTAGAAATCCTTGCACACACACACACACACACACACACACACACACATCGTAATTTATGCAAATGACTTAGTCCTATAATGTGTCCTACTTTTGTATGTGTCTGTGTCGCTTGGTTGCAAGAGATAAGGTTGGACAATTGTTTGTATTGTTGATACCTACTGAGTTAAAAACATGCTCACAATTGCCTTATTATATCCAGACAATAAACCTATCTCTTCCTTAATGGTATATCAGCTTTGAAGAATCCTTGATTCTTGAGATTTTCTCTCTTTCCCATCTAGAGTTGTTTTCAAGCGTCATTTGGTAAATTGTGACACATCCTCCAGAGGCAGAGATAATTTTTTAAAAACCAAGAAGTTATGCGGTTTTTGACATGACTGTATTTGTTTATATTCATATGCACGCCACTGGCCAGTCTTAGTTATTTTTCTAAGCTGATTAGTGTGTGTGTGTGTGTGTGTGCGTGTGTGCGTGTGCATGCCTGCGTGTGCATGCGTGCGTGTGTGTGTGTGCTTGTCTGTGTGTGTGTGTGTCTCTCTCTCTCTCTCTCTCTCACACACACACACATATACATTAAAGAGAGAATGAGTTGTAGAAATTGCAAGATGGCGGACTAAAACGTTCTACAGTATTTAATCGCGTCATTCTGATGTTTTATGTTCATATTCTGCTCGGGTTGATTTTGCTACGAATACTTCATATTGTTATATTTGGTTTGAACTTAGATACACATATTAACAGTTTGCTATCCATCCCTCTTTTCTCGTCCATTATTCCCGAAAGAGTATTTGGAGAGAGTTCTCAAGCTCCTCCTCCATAGATTTTCCATTTGGTTTTCTAAGCGTGACCAACTGAGATTATGGATATCATTCAACCATTTCGTTCTTGGTTTACATCTAGGTCTTCTGCCGATTGGCTCGTCTTGAAAAATCTGTCTTGCATTTCTTTCCTGTGACATTTTAATCTCATGTCTGAAGTACCGGAATTTTGAGCTCTCAATGCGTAAAAGTAGAGGTTTGCTTTAATAAAACATTCTCTAACATCAGACAGACTGACATCAAAAAACGTGCCAATATCATCTCTTTTGGGACTAATCAGCCGAAACAACAGCCATTTCATCCTCGCAGACGCTCTGATGTCAGAAGACGTACCTACGTTATCACTTTTTCGACTGATTAGTTAGTGTGTCTACTTCGTCAACAGACTTGCCTAAGTCATCAATTTTCTAAGCATTCAGCGACTTAGAGCGATGTTATATTAGCAGGAATCAATGTTAAAATATGATATCAAGGAAGCGCTTTTCCAACTGAAAATGTTAGTTTCAAATTTTGGTACAAGGCCAGCAATTTCGGGGGAGGGGTTAAGTCGATTACATCGACTCCAGTGCTTAACTGACACTTATTTTATCGAGCCCAAAAAGATGGAAGGCAAAGTCAACCTAAGCAGTATTTGAACTCAAAACGTTAAGACGGACGTAATGCCCACTAAGCATTTTGCCCAGCGTGCTAACGATTCCACCTGCTCAGCACCTTTTTCCAAGTGAAAAATATTGGTAATGGCATTTTTTATATAATAGATGTCTGCTGTAATAGCTCACATACACATACATGTATCACTCACATACACACTTTTCTTTGTACGACGGCCTGTCTTTGATTATGTTCTTATATGTCGCATTCACACTCTCACACAGACATACACTTTAATGCCACAATAAATATTTCTGTTATTCATTTCATACGGTTGCCTTCTGTCGTCTCTTCATTACTGGTATTTACGAATTCACTAATGTTATCGAAGTATAACATTATTTGTATATCATCATGTGATATAATAATTTTGTGTTCGACCGTGTGACACGTTTAAATAAAAGGAGTCCTCTGTTTTTTCCATTCGTTACCATTTCTCCTTTTTGAGTTCGCACGGTCGTTCCTACATAGCTATGAGGAGAAAGGCCAGTTAAAACAGTCCCCTAAATGTACCTCTTTTGTATGAATATAAACAGACCCAGTATTTGGTTGATATGGCATTTTCTTTTTATCGATACGGGGAGAAAGAAAAGCAAAGTTGATCTTGGTTGGATTCCAACTCGGAATATAAAGTAAAAAGTTGTGCAGGAGTTTTGCCCAACGTTCCAGTGTTTGTGATAACGTACAAATGTGAGAAATCATTGTTAAAAGATGGTAGTTGGATGAGAGAAGAGATGGAATCGTGGTCTTATTGAAGAGAAATGGTGAGATGAGAGAACAGGTGGATTAGCGAATAGATAAACTGTCTAATGAGGGCGATAAAATAAAATACCAGTCAAGTTGCGATGTCTATTAAATGTACTACTTCCCCAACTGTTGTGGGTTTTGTGTTGATCTAAGAGATCATTATTTATACGCCAATGAATGAATAAATAAATGTATAGAAGAAGAAGAAGAAGAAGAAGAAGAAGAAGAAAGGCATGCTTATTATTGGGAAATTGTTAAAAGTATTGCGTAATAGCCCTGTAATACTATAAGCCTCCACATATTAAACATCAGTCATACGCGCGCATGTGTATGTGGTCGAGAGAGTAAATAACAGAAAAGAAATAAAAAGTTAATGTGAGAAAAAAATGTAAATTACAGAATATGGTAGTAAAAAACGAAAGTAAAATTTAGTTTTGGACTGCATGATATAAGAAATAAAAAGGTAGGTGATTTATAGAAAACAAAGAGTATTTCGTGGTTAAATCTATTAACGTTTTCAGTTCAAAGACGTCTTTACTTTTTATTCTTTTAGGGTCGATTAAATAAAGTACCAGTTAGGTAAGAGGGTTGATTTAATTGTACATGCACTCACCAGATAAGTGGCCTTCTGTATAGATGTCAATAAATAACAGGGGAGGAAGAGAGACATATTGCTGGACCAAGGAAAGGAGAGAGAACAAGGTTGGAAGTGGGGGAACGGATAAAATATAAGGAGGTGGAGAAAAGAATAAAAGAGAAAAAAAAAGAAGCGATAAAGATAGATAGGTAGATAGACAGATATATATATATATA
>NC_068988.1:81289155-81290178 GCF_001194135.2 Octopus bimaculoides
TCTATCACCTATCACCCTTTCTTCTTCCCTCTACCCTTTCTGTTACCCTCCACCTTTTCTTCTACCATCCACCCTTTCTACCCGCCACCCTTCTTTCTACCCTCCACCATTTCTTCCCCTCTCCACCCTTTCTGCTACCCTCCACCCTTTCTTCTTTCTTCTTTCCTTTCTGCCACCCTCCACTCTTTCTTCTACCCTCTACCCTTTCTTGTACTCTCTAACGCTTTCTGTTATCCTTCACCCTTCCTTCTACCCTCCACCCTTTTTTCTATCCTCAACCCTTTCTTCTATCCTCAACCCTTTCTGCCCCACCACTATTACTTCTGTACTCCACCCTTTCTGCCACCCTCAACTTTTTCTACCACCCTACAACCTTTCTTATTTCTTTACTGCCCACAAGGGGCTACACACAGAGGCGACAAACAAGGACAGACAAATGGATTAAGTCGAGTATATCGATCCCAGTGCGTAACTGGTATTTATTTAATCGACCCCGAAAGGATGAAAGGCAAAGTCGACCTCGGCGGAATTCGAACTCAGAACGTAGCGGCAGACGAAATACCGCTAAGCATTTCGCACGTCGCGTTAATGTTTCTGCCAGCTCGCCGCCTTTCTACTACACTCCACTCTTTCTGCCACTCTCCAATCTTTCTATCCCCCAGCCTCTCCGCTACTCTCCTCCCTTTCTACCGTTCACCACCCTTCCTACTATCCTCCATCATTCCTACCACCCACCACCCTTTCTACTATTCTCCACCCTTTCTACCACCCTCCACCACGCAACACTCTTTTCCACTACTTTTCCTTATTCAAGGAAATAATATAAATATCTAAAAAATATCCAGCAAAAAATTACTCGTCGGACGATCTTCTTTAGGCCCAGGCATAGCTGTGAAGATGTTCGCTTCCCAGTCACATGATTCCAGGTTCAGTCCCACTGCGTGGTACCTAAGGCAAGTATCTTCTACTATATCTTCGGGCCGACCGAAGCCTTGTGCGTGGATTTGGTAGACGGAAACTGAG
>NC_068988.1:81290484-81293670 GCF_001194135.2 Octopus bimaculoides
TTCAACTACAAACAAATTTTCAAGGCGGTGCCCCACCATGATCGCGGTCTAGTGACTGAAACAAGTAAAAGACACACACACACACACACACACACACACACACACATGCACACACACACACACATACACACACACACACACATATACACACACAACATGCATGTATGCACTTATGTATGAAATAATTACATATAAATTAATGTAATATAAATACGAACACACACACACACATACATACACACACAAGTATGTATTATATAAGTAGGTGTGCATGTATGTATGTTGCGTGCATATTTTCGTGTGTCGCTTTGAGTATATATCTATGTCTATCAAAAATACCTACTAACTTTCTTATACTCTCACACACACACACACGCGACACACACACACACAAACACAAACACACACATACATACATGCATATACATACATACATACAAATTCTTTGATTTTAGGTCAATGAGGTTATGGGTAATTGCTAATCGCTGCCGTTGTAAGATTTACCTACAATTCAAAATATCTGGAAAGAAGCCAATTAGTAGAACAGAAGGCAGTAGAATGAAAAGGAACCATAAAAGATTATACTGGATGTTTTAAAACGGCTTGATGCTTTAAAAAGGCTTTATGCCAGAGAAAACGCCCGTCAGCCGCGTTGTGAAAACATTAAAGCTTGTAACATCTACAGAAGGAACAGAACGTGATGATAGAAAGAAAATTAAGTCAAGTGTTCAAGAACTGCTCGAACTTTTTCTTTCCATATATCTAATGTGATGTTTTAATGTGATGCACCCTGTACATGCACACGTACATACATACGTACATACATACTTATATAGTGACATGCGAAAAGTTTTCAGTCACACGTTAATTTTCGTATTTTTTCTGAATGGACATGCAGGTAATTCATATGTATTTAATAGCATTTTTGGTTTAACTTTTGGCTCTTGTTTACTAAAACACAATGAAAACATTTTGGGAAAAAGTTATCTATGAATTTATATGTGAGCAAGCCATCGGCATGTGGAAAATTCTATGAAGCAAATCATCAGTGTGGAAAGTTCTGTGGAGTAACTCAGCTTTTCATTATTAATCATCAGCGAATTACATATTCTAGAGATGGATTAATAAAGGGCATTACTCTGTGAAGAAGAGATCTAGGACGCCAGAAAAGATGTCTAAGAGGACAACTGTTAGAGTAACTGCGAATTTTGTGACTATGTCACTATATTGTGTAAGAACAATATTGACAGACCTTAGATATGCATGAAGAGTTGCAAGAATGAAGCCAGTGATTTCAAAAGCTAAGACCAAAAGATTCAACTGGGCTAAAGAGATCTGCAACGAGGAAGACAAGTTTGGGTCATCAGTCTTATGGTATGTTTTTGTGAGTGTCATGGTTGCCGTTGCTGGTCTTGTTGTTAATGTTGGTGTTGCTGCTATTGTTCCTATTCCTGTCATTGCTTCTGCTGCTAATGTTACTGTTGCACTCTGTTGCTGCTGCTGGGATTGGTGCGTCAGCAACAGTGAGGGTCTCCCGTTATTTGTTGAAGACAGAAAGCTCTGAAGCGAACTTTGCATCTCGCAAGTGCATTTTTATTTTCTGCCTCACACATCTGCTCAGAACCATGTAACACGTACCCGTCCTGATCCGACAAAGACCTGATCGTGGTTTTGTTTCCACGTTGAATGACCACCGTTCGAGCCCAACGGACGGCTTTAGTTCACTCACGTTTTAGCGCACGGCTCTTAGCTCTGACAACGCGACCTTCGTGTTTCGCCTCAAAGAAATGGTGAAGAGCCATTCTCGCCGCTAACACGTCAGTCGTGATGCCCTTACTAATCACCTCTTCAAGACCTAATGGTCTGAGATCTTTTTCCTTTCCTTCGGTCTTATCTTGAGGAGAGCCTCCATTATGGTCCCAGACCACAAATCACTCTCCATTCGTTTTACCTCGTGTTGTTTTCCTGCTACCACCTTCCTGAGACTGTTAGTGGGCATTAACGTCACCATAATTCCAACGAGAGAAAAAAAAAGCAGACGCAAACAGACAATATGGTACATGTCCGTTCATACAAACCGGTCAGTATATTAACACAAAAGCCGGAAGAATATTTACAAATGCAAATGTGAACGGTAAAGGCATAAATCTAATTTATTGCATCAAATGCCAGAATTGTGAAGCGATATATATATTGGCCAGACAGGAAACTCATTACCAGAACGCTCACGAGTACACCGACAACAAATTAGAGACCCCGATGTTCGTCAGGCCTCATTAAATAAGAATTTCGAAACGTGGTCAGGAAACGTTTATAATATTTTCATTTTATAAACTGTACAATGAGAGAAGAATTTTATTGAGAAATTCAAATTCACTCTAAATGGATGATGATGATGATGATGATGATGATGATGATGATGATGATAATAATAATAATAATAATAATAATAATAATGATGATGATTTCTTTTATTTGCCACCAGGGCAAAGGATGAGGAGTACAATACAAAGACAGACATAAATTGTGAGGATTTACATATAATGGAATATATAAAAATAAGCATACACAGCATACATTAAAAGAAGTGAAATATACATAGTATAAAGCAACATGTAAAAAAAATTGTGATAGGGGTCTTCCTGTATCAGGAGGACCTCTAGGGATGATCGAGAAACCTCACTGTCCAAGATTACCCTGAATACTACGGACAAATACCTTTTCCGACTCACAGGTCTACACTGAGATTGGTACCATCAACTCTTGCCATTTTCGCAACTTTCACCCACCTTTTTATAAATCACCCGAGGACAGCACTTCCTTCTCCACCCTCACTTTCCTTTTTAAGTGAAACTTGAAAAAGTCAATGAGGGCTTTACCAAAGAAGAATTTCTCTGTTCTCATTCCTTTCAGCCTCGTCCACCAGACAACCCCTTTCACTGCAGCAACTAGGCAAAGGAAAACTGCCTTGCTTGCCCAATTAAAGGAGGGTGGCGGGGCAATCATCACTATGGGCTCGGACGACAGACGGATCCCTCCCATACGTGACAGCAGCTGTTCGACATAACTCCACGAGTCAGCAATTGCCGGACACTGAACGAGAGCAGGCAGAACGGTTTCGTCACTCTGCACGCACCTCGAACAAGTCTGTCTGACAACACGTCCATACCTGTAGAGTTTATCTCG
>NC_068988.1:81294241-81295057 GCF_001194135.2 Octopus bimaculoides
CCTGACGCCATTCTAAGAGCCAGGCACCAAGTCTTGATCTATCCTTCACCCACGACTCCAGTTCCGGCAAAGAGATAAGTTGCGAAAATACGTGCTTCGCAAACGGAGCCCACACACGTTTTCCTTCTAGACATCGTTGCAGGTGGTGCAACCTGAGCGCATATCTGCGCATCAGAAGCCACAGCATGCCTAAGCTGCCACTCAGAGGGAGCTAACAGCAGATTGACCTCACTAATTTAGGGACCTGAGATCGTAGAGCAGGTACCTCTGCTTCCTAGCCGAACCCAATCCCCGAACATTTACACAGCCAACTCTTAGTGTTTCCATTTAACTTATAGGAAAGAAAATGGAATTACGTACCTTGGTCTTCAGGGATAACTGTTGACACAGTCTTCTTTTTGGTCGCGGAGGAGTGAAGAAGAGTTTTTCTAGGAAATTTTTTTGGGGTACTTGCTAAACCCTCCAATACCCTGGGGGAATTTCTGCTTTAAATCAAGATACGAGTCCGTTTCTGTTTGGATTAACATCCTGTCCGGTGGAGTTCCGCAGAAGCTTCTCCACTTGTTGTCATGCTTTTGTTATTAATAACTTCCTCAATCAATTCAGCGTTGTTCTTCTGAACAACAGTGAAGTTGATGAAGGAACCACGTATCCGAGAATGTGATTGTTGGTCATTTTGTTTCTCGGGTGTTTCATTTTGCTTTTTTGTTTTTGTGGTTGTGAGTGTGTTTGTAAAAATTGGTTGTCTTGTGATGAAAATATTGATGTTGGTGTTGATTTGCTTTTAAATTGGAGCTGTGTCGAATTTTGTTTTTT
>NC_068988.1:81296274-81299643 GCF_001194135.2 Octopus bimaculoides
ACCGATTTCACAGATTTCTTTGATTTCCAAAAGTTGAGATAGAAAGACCTGGAGCTACGCTGCTATTGTCTGGCTTCTAAGAAGCCGGTTAGGTATTTAAAAACTTAAAAATAAAAAATCTAAACGAATCTCAGTGCATTTTCGGCTTCTTTTTCTTATATTTCTACCCGTGTGAAATAAAGCAACTTTGTTTCCCACCCTCCCTCCTTCTCTCTCTCTCACACACACACGTGGGGTGCTGAAAAGTTTCTGGCTGTAAGGCTTCTCGCGTAATGCCTCGTCGGTGGCCCAGCCTTCTGAGTTCTTTTACAGGGCCTAGAAAAAAACTGAGGGACCGCTGCAATAAGCGTGTAAATCTGAGAGGGGGAATAAGTTGTATAAAATCATAATTAACTAATCCTCCTGTATTTTCTTCTACTCAAGAACTTTTCAGCACACCTCGTGTGTATGTATGAGATAGAAAGAGGCTTCGTCAGGGTGACTCAAACTAATCGTATGCGCTCTGAATGCTCAAATAGGTATGTCACTAAAATTCCGGCTTGAACTGCAGTTGAATTTGGGATTTTGTGACTGCCTTATCCAAAACGGCTAGAAGTGGCTCTCCTTTAAGTCGGTAGGTATAGGTTAAAGTAGAAAGGAAAGATAAATGATTGGCAGGACTTGAGAAGGACATTTAATTTAGCTACGCAATGATTTAGCTATGTAATATCTCTACCTTTCATTATATAGCTAAATTAAATTAAATGTCCTTGTCAAGTCCTACCAAATCGTTTGTCTTTCCTTTCTACGTCAACCTAATATATATATATAATATCCATTGGTTAGCCATTGACTCTACAGAGTTCATCCGTCCTTTGACAGGTTTTGTTTTTCATCCTACAGAGTGTCCAACGAAAATCACGTTCCTTATCAAGTAAGCTTGGGTTGTCAGTTTAGTCACCGATGGCCCAACCATGCGACAGGTTGTACTGGGTTACATATTACCAGTAGCACTAACAGTGACCTGACATACATACATAGGTTAGAAACCAGCTCTTTCTCTATTGGCAAGAAATCTTGAAATAAAACTGAATACTGACATGCATACATATGCACGCACACACACACACAACTGGATGCTACAAATGCTGGCCCGTCTCTAGACTTTGGTGTCTGGGGGTGCTTCAGAATATTCTGGATGGGCACTAATTTGTAATAATGCTAAAATAGAGCTTTGAAATAAGTGTATCACTAAATCTGAGAGTGTACCATTGAATTGTGATGGAGCAGTGCCGCCTAGTGCAATTCCTTAGCGACGGGCATGTAGAAACGTACGATTTGTTTTGCTCTTGTGGAATGAGAATGATTTACTTGTACCTGTGTATTGCGAAAAGATTAATTGGTGAGAAAGTTAGGTACAATCAACATCTAGAAAAGTGATGAGTCCCATTTGTTGTTTGCTGAATGGCAGGGGACGCTATAACAATTCACTATGCAAGTGTAACTGTGTTTGCTATGATGAGTTGAAGTTTATGAATTTATGAAAATATAGTGAAAAATTTATGAAACAGTTTTTTAAAAATTATAATTTATTCGTAATTAAGCTGCGGATAGCTTGACCTACAGAAGTTTGCTAGAGGAGTTCGCTTGATTAGAATTTTCTTTGTATTTTGCTATTTTTAATTGTAAATTAGTTTCAATATAGTGTTTAGATTTTGCTTTTAACTGCTAATTAGTCTTTTTTGAAATATTTTTTGCGCTGTTTATTTATGGTATTACGTAATAAGGTATACAATGAACTAAAATGAAATTTATGTATTAGTGTAGTTCAGTTATATTTTTATTCTAGGGTGTTTTACAAAGAGTGATTGATTGTAGGATATAGGTGAGAAAAACATGTAGATATGGACGTGGTATACTGATTATATATTGTTTTCTTAGTAGGGTCGTGCTATTTTTTAACGATCACCCCTTGAAACTTTTGATTATATAATCACATATGGGATTCAACTTATATCAAAGAATTTTATTATGCTAATTAAGTCGATGAATGTATACGCTAATTGAACATACGACTATGACTAATGACTGTTTAGTGTGTTAAAGTTCACTTATATATCTTTAGGAAGTATAGATAGCCGTGGCCTCACGTGGTGAAATCATCTAATAACGACTCCGTTCAGAAGGCTAGAATAATACGTATATGTACCAGGGGGGAAAGAGAGTGACACACCCAAATAGAATGTTTGAGAGAGAGAGGTTTATTGATGGGTTAACATGTGTGCCTGTGTGTGCATCATGTGTACTGAATAATAGACTGGCCGTCATGAGAACAAAGTGCATGTGTGTATAGGCATGGATGTATGCGTGTGCGTTAAGTACATATAAGAATAGCAATGAGGAAGAAGTGAAAGAGTCTATAATGAGAAGTTAGACGAATGTTCATAGACACAAGAAATGAGAGTACCAGTTCGTAGTCAATTGTACACGGTAGTTGAAATACTTTATCAAGAAGTTGCGGCGATGAAGCAGAGCCGGACCGGTACATGTCGTACGAAGTTGTGGCTGTAATACTGCTGCCTGGGTCAATTGTACAGGAGTTCTCGCAGGTTGCATATTCGCTGTTAACCAAGGTGAAGTAAATTACGAACAATGCTGTGTTGAAACCTGGGCGTTGGGCGTTGTTGCTGGAACTGGCTATATCTTGTGTGCTCAGTGGTTAGAGCTTAAAAGGTCTGGAACCAAAGACCTCAAGACGAGGAGAAGGTGAGTTTCTATAAGGAACATTAGGCTCAAACAGGATTGAGAACAGGCTGTTTCACGTGATCTTATTTAGGGGCTCCGATTGGTTATACGCTGCATATTGGCGTGATAGAGTAAGAGACAAATTGCGCCAATACCAACCATCAGAGTAGTGGATACAACGGGGTCCAAATAGCAGCCAAAAGTTACCTCTTATCTGCTATGTTCGAATGAACGTATGTATAATAAAGGGTGAGGAATTTCACTCGAGTGTACGCTGCAGGTTATATGAAGTGTGTGCGTATAAGAAAGCTTCCAGGGATCTTTTTGGTTTGACGGGCAACACTCGTTTTCTTAACGAAACACTTTCAAACTTGGGATACTGGTAGAATGTGTCATATAAAACATCTTTTTCTCTTAGCCTTCTTAACAAAAATTAGTTCTTAATAAGTTATTTCATGTTAAAGTTGTCGTATTTGTGTAATTTCAACCAATCACTGACGTCTATTGAGGTGAAAACAATTTCTGCCGTAGAATGTAAACAACATATTCTAACGGTGTCAGGAGATCTTTTCCCTTGAATAAAATTAGTGCCGTTGTTTGTCAACAACAACTATCGACGGTAGTTATTTATAACATCGTTCGTGC
>NC_068988.1:81299653-81300400 GCF_001194135.2 Octopus bimaculoides
GGTTCGGGTTTTAGAGTTAGGGTTAGGGTTTTAGGGTTAGAGTTGGGGTTAGGGTTAGGGTTATGGTTATGAGTTATAGGGTTTTAGGGTTAGGGTTATGAGTGAGGTTATGGCAAAAATAATCATAACCCTAACCGTAACCCTAAAACTAACTTTAACTCTAAAACCGGAACCCTAACCCTAAAACCCTAAATCTAAAACCAGTACAAACGTACGAACGATGTTATGAATAACAGTACCGCCGATAGTTGTTGTTGACAAACAACGACACTAATTTTATTCTAGGGAAAAGATCCCATAACACCGTTAGAATATGTTGTTTACATTCTACGACAGTAATTGTTTTCACCTCAATAGACGTCAGTGATTGGTTGAAATTACCGAAATACGACAATTTTTTTACATGAAATAACTTCGAATACACAAATTTTTATCTGATCTATAACACAAAATATACAAGTATACGAAGTTTGAAAGTGTTTCGGTACCAAAAACACTACATAAAACATAAATGAAAAATGTTACCCGTCAAACCAAAAAGATCCGCTTCCAGTAATGTGCGAATGTATGTTTTGCATGAATGTGTAGTGAAACCACCTCTCTCACGGTTATTTATTTACAAATGCGAACGTAGCAGGTAACATCTCTCTTTCCCGCCTTGGACCCGGCTGTTGTTCATCACCTGACTGACTATTATTTGCGCGGCAATTGTCTCCAGTCCTTTCGCGCCAGGGTGCAAACCGGCCA
>NC_068988.1:81301056-81304249 GCF_001194135.2 Octopus bimaculoides
TAGCCCGGCCCGGCATAGAAGCCTCAACTGCACGACAAGTGACTTAGCTCTGCCTCAACGCCTAAACATCTTATATACAGACTTTCAACTACTGTGTACTTTAACTGAGAACTGGTATTTCACATCCTGGTGTCTGGACTTACTTTTAACGTCCTTATTACAGACTCTTTTCGATCCTCTGTATCTCTTGCATTCACATACATATATTTGTATACACACTCTTTGTTTACATGACGGCCAGTCTTATATTGCGTTTTATTATGTCGCATTCACTCACACACAGACATACAGTTTAATGCTCCAATAAACCCTACTGTTATTCATCTTTATCGGTTGAGTCATCTTCTATCTTTACCTTACTGGCATTTCATAGTTTTCTATATTATAGTATTATAACATATTCATAATTTTTGTGTCGACCGTGCAACGCGTTAATAGGAGTCTGTTTCCATTCGTCACCATTTCCCCTTTGGTTCACACGGTCGTCTACAAATGTAAAGACAAATATCAGAAGGCAATATTCTTTCGCTAATAAACATAACAATTTATTCCTTGATGGTAAATCACACATGTGGTAGTAGAAAACACATCACGAAGTAATTAAGTGTTCAAGTCAACAGGGTGTAGTGTGAGAGATAAGTTAATTTCTCCATTACATCCGAGGTGGTTAGATTCGTTACTTGAGAGCTGCAAACTGTAACTGGTTCAAAATCTCTATGAGCTGCGTAGCTTAGTAGTGAAGCAAGGTAGTAATCCCATAGCAATAAAAATGATGTTTACTAATTGGCGTTAAACCGGCAACGTGTCTTGTCATCTGGACGTTCTATCGGCATCTGACTTTTTGCCTTTCAAAACTGGAGCGCTTCACCGCTAGGTAGAAGCTGTCACACGTAACCTTCCGCAGCCAGCAGTAATTGGATGTTTTGGGCGTAGCACGACTGTGCTATGTCGCCACAACAAAATAGTGCTAATTTGTCCCACTACAAATACCCCCCTGCAGACTGAAAGTCGATGCAAAATAACAAATGTAAAGCAAAATATACCTCTAATGACCAATAAAATAAAAACAACGTTGAAAATTGTAAAAGTATGTGTGTCTGAGCGTTGAAGAATTTTTACAAATAATATACAGGATGTTCACAAAAATATGTACATAGAAAAGATTCTGAAAAATTAAAAGGTAACAAGTGACATACAAAACTAGGCAAATGCAAAGGAAAGTTAACAAACACGCAAATGCATGAAAAAGAAAACAGCCTAAATGTATTAAGCAGGAAAAGAAATACAATACAATAACAGGCACTATGGGCCAGTTCATATATAAATAGTTTTACACAGTTTCTTGGGCCAATGGACGCGACGACCACTGCTGGTTGTCGTGTACGATTTTGTTTGTAATGTGTGCGTTGGTGTAGCATTTGTTTCCTGTTGTGCAGTGTATGAGGAGGAGTGTGAGGCTCTGGTGAGAGAGCGTCTGTATAAGCCCGTTTAAGTCTATGAACCGAGGCTGTTTCTCGAGAACCGTATGTCTATGGTGAAATGTTTATTTGAATAAGAAAGGACACGATAAGATACTGAATAAGGTGGCGTGAGAGGACTTCTCACTGCATCGTTTCTAACAAAGACATGTGTCCATGAGGCAATATCCCTCGGGACCAAAGATGTGACGGCTTGTTGCCGAGTGTTCATAGGTGGTAATTCGGAAATAGGAATGCAGGTGGTTCACATAAATGCCGGATCTTGAGTGGCAAGCATCTGCACTCGCAAATTTAAAGAAGCATCGTACAATAGTTCAGCTGGGGAGTATCCCAGATCCTCCTTGAATGCAGTCCGAATACCGAGTACACAAAAACCAGCGATCAACAGTACAATTTAGTGCCTTGACACACATATCACGGGGAATACTTGATATGACACCTTGTATTCTGTCCTTGAGTTTATCGATGTCTCTAAATTTTTTGCTATACACGCGCTCCTTTACCATGCCCCATAACCAGAAGTCACAGGGTGTCAGATCAAAGGAGTGTACAGGCCATGCCAGTGGTCCACCGCGACCTGTCCAACGATTTGGAAATGTTTGGTCGTGAAAAGTACAAACAGTACGGGCAAAATGAGGCGGTGCACCATCCTGTTGGAAATACCCTGTCTGTATGATTTGTAGGGGTTGCGCAACTCGAGGGGCTTCCGGTGGTGAAGTCTCCTGCGCATGCGCAGAATAGTACTTCCTCAATGGCGGCTATATTTTCGCGCCACTACAAGGTATTTCATCAATGGCAAACTCCTGCAGCATTTGTAAGTAGGCATTTGAAGTCATTATTAGAGTGTCAAAGAAATAGGGTCCAATTACGCCAGTAGCGGTCACGGTACACCACACATTTACCTTTGGGGAGGCCCGTTCATACTCTCGAATGATACGTGGATTTTCAGTACCCCAGAAAATGGTGTAATGTCGGTTGACATGACCAACTTGTATGAAAAGTGGCTGCATCACTGAATACCATTTAACTTAAAATGTCCGGTTGGATATTTGTCATTTCAACTAGAATCTGACAGCATTTCACACGAAACTGTTTTTGCTGAGTTGTCAAAGCTTGGACAATTTGTATGTAATATGGTCGCATGCCAAGGTCTTTGGATAGGATTCGGCACACTGTTTTCTGTGGAACCTCTGTTTCCAGACTGCATCGTCTCGTCGATTTAGATGCACTCTAGAGTACGGCCTGCTGCACAACACTAATGTTCAAGGTACTTCTGCCTGATTTGGGCCGGCCCGAATTTCCTTGATAGTCGTCCGCTACTGATCCAGTCGATACAAACTTGTCATGGATACGATAAATTGTTAAACGACTTGGTGGGTCACGATCTGGAAATCGTTCAACAAACTTTCAACGCGCTGTTGTTGGCGAGTCACACACTTCCATCAAGCTTGCAACCACCCTTCTTTGCTCCAATGTGAGTCTGTCAGCCATGGAGAACGTCTATCTGTAACAGAACAGAAAAATGTTAACATAATTTTTACTGACTATGTATATATATATATATATTAAAAGTGGGGAAGGCCAGTTTATGAGATTACTCTGGGTTTGCCGTCATTAAAAGGTTTAGCTTTATGGTGTATTATCAGACCCAAAACCTGAGGTCTTAGTCTAACAGGTTTTGGGGTCTGACGATATGCCATAAAGCTAAACCCTTT
>NC_068988.1:81306022-81318709 GCF_001194135.2 Octopus bimaculoides
ATATATATATATATGTGTGTGTGTGTGTGTGTGTGTGTGTGTGTGTACTTGTGTATGTGTGTTAGTGAGAAAGTAAGCTGTGGTTCTCTGATAATAGTTTCCTGAAAAGTTGTTTGGATGTCAGTGTGTCAATATTCCATAGCTTGTTTTGGTGTGTGCTACAATTAAAAGGGTTGTAGTGGCAGCTGTTGTGTTCGCCGCTGTTGACCTTCTTAGATGCAAGGCATCAACCAACTTGGCTTTGCCTGAAGGACACATTTGATCAGTCGGTTAAGGCAGAAAAAACAAACAAAAAGCTAACAACTTTGCATTGCCAGCTTAAATGGAAACACAACAATAAATAAAAGTTGGCAGATATGCCATGGAGATCGAATCATGGCTTGACTATCCGACACATTCTTGTGTGAAACATGAACATCTCAATCTCCCATTGTATATCCACCAAAATTGATTTTCGGGTTAAGATAATTAAACCAACATTTTTCCTCGCAACAAGTCCATGTAAAGCCAATTTCATAATTGTAAAAACAGGACTGATTGAATTGATCCCTAGTATTTATCTGATTATTTCAAAAAAAAAAAAAAAAAAAAAAAAAAAAAAAAAAAAAAGAAAAGAAAAATGCAACGAGCTGCCAGAATCGTCAGTCTGTCGGATAAAAATGCTTAACAATTTCTCTTGATACAGTTCTATATTTAAGAGATGAGGAATTATTTACATTATTTACATTTGACGGATATTCGTCCTCATATGGTGTAGTGGTTAAGAGCGCGGGCTACTAACCCCAAGGTTCCGAGTTCGATTCACGGCAACGACCTGATTAATAATAGTAATAATAATAATAATAATAATAGTAACATCGATGGGAATGAGAACCCAGGTTCGAAATTTCCCCAAGACACCTGACGAAGGCTGGAGGGTATATCAGCCGAAACGTTGTGTTAACAACAAACAAGATGAGGACGAATATCCGTCAAATGTAAATAATGTAAATTTCTCTTGATTTTGCTTTTCATTCTTTCGAGGTCGATAAAATAAGTACCAGTCAGCACAGGGGTCGATGTAATCGACAAGCTCACTCCTCTCAATCCCTTGGTCTTGTACTAAAGTTAGAAAGAATTATTTCAAACTAGATGAGATTTAAATTTAGAATAATTAAGTAATTAGAAATATCTTGTCTAGCTTTGTTGTTTACTTGTTTCAATAAAAGCTTTTAAATCTAACATCTTGATTTATTTTGTTTAGTCACCTGACCAACGTTTGTAGAGAAGGAAAATATAAGTGGTGGATATGATCCTTGTGTACAGCTTTCTACATATTTAGTCGAACTCCAATTAAGGAGACATAAAGTCAGTTCCGATGGGATTCGAACTCAATATACTGCAATGCATTTTAGTCTGCAAGCTCCATCGTTTCTGCAAGCTCACCGCCTTCTTTTTATCTATGAAATATTGACTGATTTTTATTCTAAGTATCGATTTCTTTAGCTTTATATCAAACACATTAACAAGCCAGTGGTAGTGTAGGAGAGGTGTAAAATCGATATAATCTATTTCAGTATATTACAGGAACTTATGTTATCGATCTTAAGAAGTCAGTGGTGGCGTAGGAGAGGAGTATAATTGATGAAAATCTATTTTAGGCGACCTTGAAAGGGTTTGAACCTAGTGAACTAGTTACCGTAAATCACCGTCAATCGCTGTCAATCACCGAGTCCTACATTCTGCAACCTTAATTAACATTTCTCAAAGTGGGAGACTAACACTCACAACGAGATGTTTGGACTGTTTAAGATGTTATGAATGAAGGTATTCTTAAAGAAGTGTTGGGTTTATTGTCGTGTCTTTCAAATGGTATAAAAGAAGGTTTGTTGGGTTATTGGATATTGTTAAGGCTGCGTATTGTTCCCATACAAAACCAGGTTAACAGAAAAATTCATGTAATTTCACAACACCGCATAAGCATTTGAACATAATTTATTGTGTTGCATGAGAATGAAAAGATGTTCATGCATTACATTTAATGGAATGCGATAAAGTGAAAATAGCATAATACGACATGCAAGGAAAATGTCTGTTCGAAGTTTAACACTTGGGCTAGTTTTGAAATATTAAGTAAATATACTGGTGCCGTGTCATGTCTTCTTTTTCTTCTCCTATATCCTCGACTGAATATGCAGCCGTTAGAACAGCGATGTATAGAGAGAGTAAATCAAAGCACGACCCAAGGCACTCTAAAATTGGCGTGAGTGGAGAACATGATGCCGACTTGGACGTCTACGATACTGGCGAATTTATTGACTATAAATATAGGCTTTATTCACAGAAAGTTCCAGATGAACTAACAAACTATCATGTGAACAACAACCGTTGAATGAATAAGATCTCGGTTATGTACATTATCAAACTGTGATTGAATTGTGATTTGAAATCCGTATGTGGTAAAACGCGGGTTCGAATCCAATGCTACAGGTATATTCTTTAATGTTTGATGTGTTAACATTCTGGGTAATAGGTGTTATAGTGTATGAGGTAATGACTATAAAGTGTGGAAATCTTACTCTTATATTCCATTCACATGTAGAATTTTGTTGAATGTTGGGAGGGTTTTTATGTCAATAACAAACGCATGCATACAGCAATAATAGCTACAATACAACAACAATAACATCAGCAGCAACAACAACAATAATGGTTTCAAATTTTATAGCCAGCAACGTTAGCGGAGGTAGTTAGTCGTTAACACCGACCCCAGTGCTTCCCTGATACGTTTTATCGAGTCTGAAAGAACGAAAGGCAAAGCCAACCTCAGCGGAATTTGAACACATAGCGTAAAGAACCGGAAGAAATGCTTTTAAGCATTTTGTTCACTGCAAAACGATTCTGGCAGCTTGCTGGTCATAATAATAATCGTTACTAATTTTAGCACAAGGCCAGCAGTTTTAGAAGGTAAGGTGAAGTCAATGACATCGGACCCCATGCTCAACTAGTACTTATTTTATCAACCCTAGTCGATCCTAGGACAGTACTGGGATCTATTTTAAAACGGGGGCGCCAGTATTTTCCTAACGAAACACTTTGAAACTTGGGACACTGGTAGAATGTGTCATATAAAACATCTTTTACTCTTAGTCTTCTTAACAAAAAAAAAAAAAAAAAAAGAAATTCGCAAGTTATTCCATGTTAAAGTTGTCGTATTTCTGTAATTTCAATCAATCACTGACGTCTATTCAGCTGAATAGAGTTACTGCTGAGCGGTCATAAAAATGTTATTCCCTGTGACATATTTCATCAGGTTTAATCGTAATTTATACGCATATATTGTTTATATAATAAATTACGCTGTGCGTATCTATGTGTGTAACAATTTTAGAGTTCGGATTCTAGAGTTAGGGTTAGGGTTACCAGTCTAGTTAGGGTTAGGGGATTAATACGATATACACCGTTACAGCGCTAACTGTTTTCAACTGAATAGACGTCAGTGATTAGTAGAAATTATCGAAATAAGACAATTTTTTACATGAAATAAATTCGAATACAAAAATATTTTTCTGTTCTATAACACAAAATAGTGTTATGAACGAAGTTTGAAAGTCTTTCCGTACCAAAAACACTACATAAAACATAAATGAAAACTGGCGCCCCCGTTTTAAAATAGATCCCAGTACTGCGAAAGGATGAAAGGCAAAGTCGATCTCAGTGGTTTTTGAACTCAGAAGGTGAAGAATAGGGAGAAATGCTACTAAGCATTTTCTCTGACACGCTGCCGCTTCTGCCAGCAGTAACAAAAGTTATTTTTTTCTCTCCAGTGCAAGTGTTTCTTATTGGCACAATGAATCTCCGACCATACCACAATCTGTTACAGGAATTCACATCAAGAAGCTTTCGAACCAAATGTAAAAACGACAACACGTAGGATGTAAGTAAAAACAGCCAGTGGATAGGAAATGTTTGGGTACCACAGTTCATACCACTGGCTATTCTCATCGTTATGCATCCGTTTATTTATAGCGGCAGTAACAACATTGGAAAATATGCGAGTCGTTAAGTAGTCGCCCAGACTTTTAGGAACAGCAACCGAACCTCCAACGCATGACATCCCACCGTCAAAAAAAAAAAAACCCCCAAAAAAAAACAACCATAAACATAAAAATCAGAAAAAAAAGAAAGACGTATTGGCTATTGCAATCCTTGCTATATTATCTTCGAAAGAAAAGATAGGATGGACACAGTTTAAGTAGTTTTGATTTATCAAGGCTGACTTGAGGCGAAACAACAACGTCAAGAAAAAATAATTTGCAGAGATAAAATGCAGCACACACACTCACTCTCATACACACACGTGCATACACACTTCAAAGAATTGACAGCTTTCTTAGCAACCGAATACATTTGATAGATCCTGGTATATAGGGTTATACATACATACAACACACGCATACACACATATGTATGTATGTATGTATCCGATTGTTTTTTTTTCTTCTCATGGCTGACCAGTTTTAAGAATGTCAAGCAAAATATCACAAGATACGTATACACGCATGCATGTGTGCTGGCTTTCACATTAATGGTTGCTCAGTCGATATTCACACAACTGAATCAGAATGGCAACCTTTCTTAACTGATCTCAGAATATTTATTTATTTTTGTTTCTTTCTGGATCTTCGTACTTATTCAAGAAAGAAAAAATACAATAAAAGAAAATGTATCTCAACCATTTTTTTAATACCTATGGATCTCTTTGATTCCTATTTTACTCGGATGGATAATCCGAGCCATTTGATGTTTAAAAAATCCTGTTATATTTTTATAATTAAATATTAATAGGAATTGTATACAAATAATTATTAAAATATTTTGTGCGTCGTAGAAGTATAACCAAATTAATGCAGGTAAATTTTAAACAGTAAAATTTTATATAGACTACCATCCGTATGTACATACATGTTGGCTGCAACTCCATTTCGAGCAATGCCAAAGATTGATTGTTCTCTTAGAGCAACATGGATATGACTTTCCAGCTCTGCATGAAACCTGCACACTTTCGCACAAAAGTTTACCATCCACGTTAACACAAGCCTTCATTCCTTGCCAGCCATATTATGCAACACATTAAAAAAAAATCAAGCGATGCTTGTACTTGATGCTTTTTAAAGTGAGGAAAGGCCTTTTACAGGGCCAAACCCCAGTATCTAAACAAGGGATGCATTTTCCCCCACAGAAGAACTAGTCTACACCATTAAATGCAAACAAAGTCGCTGGTGGTACATCAGACTTTTCCTTCACATTGAAAAGTGGGGTGGCTCTCACTAACAGTTGCTGTATAGCCATTGTCTCAACTGACTTCAACTGCCCTTTGATAAGTTTTGATTTTCGTTCAACGAAAACCACTAATGTAGCCGACGGTCCGACCATGCAGCACCAGTAGCACTAAGAGTGACCTAACATACATACATACATTCGTACACACACACGTGTGTGAATGTGAGGGTGCATAGGTTTCTTTTCATTATACAAGTTTTTTTAATTCATGGGAAATAAACTGTTATGTTGTTTATGCTTTTCCTAACAACATTAAGAAAGGTTTGATATCAACTGTGACTCGAAACGGCTTCTCAATATTGGTTTACAAATACTCCATTATATTTAAGCTTAGAACTCTGTGGAAAGTTCCATAGAGCAAAAGGTGGGTGAACTGGATCCATAAGTCATTCTGGATTTCTAATGGATTTGCAGTCTCTTGTTTCCAACGCTGCTGATACTGTAGGGGAAAGGTGTGAAATCACTTTTTATATCTCCTTTTCTATATATCATCTATATTCTTCGTTGGAAGAAACCAAGTAGCAATTTGGAAATTTTATTTCAAATATGAGTTTGACAGCATTATTATATAAAGAGAAATTTAATGCCACAATGTTAAACCGAAGTTTTCTGAACTCTAATTCTAGAAATAAGAGGAAAACGTGGTTCACTTTTTGTTTTCCATTGAATTACATTTCCTAAGTTTACCGACAATTTGTATACGACTTGAAATTACGAAATTACGTACAATTTCCTAAAGCGATTGATAAAATTTTTTATCTCACTTAACTTCAAGTTCACCTGAAATACTTAATCAAAAACACCAATATTTAAGTGAAAAAAAATTAACGTTTGAGAACGGAACTGGAGAAAACTATTTAACACTTTAGTTCTATTTCTGTTGATGTACACTGCCTTTGTTTCGATTCATTTTTTTAAATGATGAAGGATTTAATAAAATACATTTGTAGGTATTAAACTAGTGTTTGGAACCTAAATTAACGTGAAATTTTCGTGGAAGGTTTTCATTTAGACCATTTTAAAACATAAAGCTTGTATCATAGAATCAGAATTCTTTACATTTTAAGATGAATTAACATTTTCTTTATCTGAGGACTAAGTATGTTGTTCATTGTTCTTTTAGTCTTCTTTCAGTCATTGCACAACGAGTTTTTATAATATATATGTAACGGTTGGTTCTTGGGAAGGCTGCAATTCTCTTGTTTGGGGTCACCACTTGAAACGATAAAGGTTAATTAAAGTCGAGGGTCACCAATTGTAACGGTTAAGTTTTTATTTAGTGTAGTTACCAATTGTAACGACTAAGATTGATTAGGTACACAATAATATATGTCGGAGTCAGCAGTTGTAACGATAAAAATTCGTTGTTATAACAGCATGTTGTAGGATGTGAAAGATGAACAATGCATGAAGTTTTAAAGAAATATTTATTTACCGTTACGTTACAATACCTTGCCTCGACGGGAAGGTTATGATAAATCCAAAAGCATCCGAAGTAAAGTTTGTGTCCTCTTCATTGTTTAGTAGTAATTACAGAGAGAGATAGAATGATGTTGTAAGAGAATAGAATTAGAGCTAGTGAGAGTTGTAGGGGGTGGGACGTTGTCTCACAGTTGTTGACAGTAAACTTCATCTCTCCCTCTGACCAAGGTTCTAGCTGGTCAGCCAGACTTCGTTCTCATTGAGTCGTCACCGACGACTTTTGCTTGGGGAGTTCTTGCTTTTATAACTATCCAGAAGGATAGACATATCATTGAGAACAATAGATTTAGTTGGTGTTCATGTTATCTCTATTCTAGCTTTTGGTGAAGTAGAAGAGGTTATAAAGGGTCAAGTAGTGAAGACATTATTTTGGCCTAGCTAAAGGCATCTGGAAAATGTAAAACTGCTGTCAGAGAAAAACCATTGTTCCACTGTGGGGAAAAGTTCTGTTGCAGTGTTAATTTAAATTTGGCTATGGTGGATCGAATCCACTTCATGCATACAAGATCCACTACATATAGAAATGAACAATGAAAGATGACTATGGAGGACATAAGCGCGCGCAAACACACTATCACTCTTTCCCACAAACACACACACACGCAAGACGACAGATTTTTCAGGCAGTTTCCGTCTTCGAAATTCTACTCTAAAGACAAAGTAACTGTCGGTTCGAACGTAGAACCACGTGGCTATGAAACGAACTTCTTAAACACGCAATCAAAAATGTAGTCATAGCACACAAGTATTTCTGGTTTGGAGAATCACTTTTGGACCAAACTGTTGTTTTTGACTTTAGCAATTATAATTCCAGTTTTGATGTGATATTGGACTAAAGTTTTCGCCATATCATCGTCATATTTTAAATTAAATTTTATTTTTGTTACTTTTTATTGATCATTTCAGTATTGCACTATCAATGTATAATGTCCAGCGGTGTTTATGGATAAATTTTCACTGTAATTACTGCGTATCAAACATTAAGACAATTAATATAAGGATATTAGCATTTAAAATACCGATTCTATAACTGTCCTCAATCAACCAAACTTCTCACCTTTCTTCGCATGTAAATTCAATTCCATATCAGTCTTTTACTAGTTTTTACTCTGGATTTTTGATGTTCGATATTTGTACCTTGTTAAGTTTTTGCTTTTAATGTCGCCGTCTTTGAACAAAGATCGATTCAAACTTTAGAATTGATTTTGGATAAATCCATCTATCGAACTTATATTCACGTTTTCATCAACAAACTGTATATAATTAATTGCTTTCTTTTTTTTTCTTCAAACATTAAAAACTTTCATTTTTCCTATTTATTACGATCTGACTTCTTCACGTGCATTCTTCGAATAATTTCTTGCTAAACCATTCAGTTGCATGTGATTTATGACTTCGAGACATTTTCTTTTAATTAGCATCACCAGAAAAAGTTTGTCCGTCATCATTACCATAATCATTATTGTTGTTCTTGTGTCATGAGCATTTGTTGTCATTCTACTGTAGTTTATTTTGTTGATCGAAAAATTATATTTCAAAGATATTATTTCCATGCTATGGGTTACGGAATTGTTTAAGGGAGTTGCGAGCAACCGCATATGTTGGTCTATAAATAGACTGGATATACAAGACGACCCCCAAAATTTCCTTTTAAAAATTAGGCTTGAAGCTATACTCGCTGGCAGTGGCTGGGAGGTGTGTGTGACAGACCCCTCTATAACAGTAGGAACATCATTCTTATTATTCTTTTATTTGTTCCAGTCATTTGACTGGGCCATGCTGGAGCACTACCTTAAGTCGAATAAAATTGATCTTAGTCGAACAAATTGACCCCAGAACTTTTTTTTTGTAAGCCTAGTTCTTACTATATCGGTCTCTGTTGCTAAACCGCTAAGTTACGGTGACATGACACACCAACATCGGTTGTCAAGCGATGGTGGTGGGACAAACATAGACACAAACACACAAATATATACATCGGCAGGCTTAATAACACCAACACATGCACCACCGGCAACATACGCGGAGGCAGTAACACTACCGACGCAACCACCATCTCGAGTGACACCACCACCAATAGCCCCAGCTCCAGTACCAGCACCACCAGAATCAACACCAGTGGTAGCGCCAGCAGCATCAACAATTACAATCGCAACAACAGCACCGACAGCAGCAGCAATAATAGGCACGTCACCGACTCCACACAGCCAAAGAAATACATTAGTTGCGTGGGAACTTCCTTTAAGAAACGTCCTTCCAACCATAAATCCTCCTTCAGGGTCCTGGAAAGGAGATATGTAAAATCGCTGGCCAGCCATTTCTGGCAACTGAAGGAAGATAGAATTCCATACTCGATATCATGGAATTTCTTCTACCATCCGTGTCTGTACAACAATGGAACGAAATGCTGCAAGCTATGTGTAGCCAAACGCATGGAAATCCTGAAAAACTTGCATGTACCAGGACCATGCTGAACTCCAGAATGGAGATTTCTCTTACCATTTTGGGAACTACATAATAGCGATAATAGCAGTTTAAGTAATAATTATACCACAGCTGGAAATTGATTGCTGATGAGAGCAGGAGATAACCCCCTACCTTTTACCCTCGTAGCTGAAGGAGGACGACACAATTGGAAGCTGATGACCAGCAGCAAAGGGACATAATCCTCATTGTATCTGTCTCGTTTATACCTCCATATCTTAAAGAGGCTATAAGCCAACAGGTCTTAGAGTCTGAAGTTAAACCATAAAAGTACTCTTTATGGCGAGAAACCTAGGGTAACTCTATTAACCAGCCTTCATCAGTAATATATATAGATAGGCTTCTTTCAGTTTCTGTCTACCAAATCCACTCACAAGGCTTTGGCTGGCCTGAGGCTATAGTAGAAGACACTTGTCTAAGGTGCCACTCAGTGGGACTGAACCCAGAACCATGTGGTTGGGAAGCAAGCTTCTTACCACACAGCCTACGCCAAATGTTTTTACCAAAAGCATGTTTTGATATATGCTGAACCAAAACCAAAACTTGTAACCTACTTATAAATTTATTTTACCAGCTGCAACAGAAAATAACATTGGATCAAGTCCCTTTAATTGTATATATAAACAGTGTAGTTCTAAGATGTAAATAAAAAAGTAAAACACATATAAAATCTGCCTGTTTCATTTATTATTGAAAATTATAATGACACCAGCCCACAGAGCTGGCCCCGAAGGACTTGTAACCTTCTGTTATATAAAAATGTATTGTGATAGGCCAGTCATAGAAGGTATTATCTGTTCTAGGACTGTAGGAGCAATGCAAATGTTTTAGGCTGTTCTCCTTTGCCATTGGTGATGCTCTAAACCACAGCATGTTAAGGTTCGGATTTTACACTCAGTGTTTAAGATGACCCTTGGTTTTGAAGTGATATTTCAAAGGTTCAAATTCCGCCCTGTGCATCAACATATTCTACAAGAGTTTGTTTTGTTTCTATGATCCTCACCCAAGAATTAATTAATCAATACCAGGTATATATTAGAGGGTAAATTGTGTTGCTACGCATAAGTCACTAAACTCTATGCTAGTGTCATGACTTTTATATCAAAGCAGACTGTAGTCATTACTGCAATATACTTAAACAAAGTCGAGTTGTTTCATCACTTGATAGTAATGACTTAGGTACCTTCTCGTTACAAGGATGAATGTCTCTTAATCATTTTACAAATGAAAACACAGAGAAGCTTCAGTATAACATAAGCCCTTCCAGTAAAGGAGACAGAAGATTTTGACAATTTCTGATAACTCAATAGAATCTGTAGCTACAGAATTTTTCATGGAAGAATGCTAGAGAATGAATATCTGTTGACTCTTCCAGACCCACAAAATTCAAACCTGTTACTGCAAAGAAACACAATATCAATTTATTAATGCACTTTATGCATACTACAAAGAGTCTCATCAGCCCCTTTATTTACTGCTAGGAAGGTTGATTATGATTACTCTTGGAAGTAAATGTTAAAATTACCAAATGTATGCATTAAACGTGACAAGTGGAAAAAAATATTCTTGAAAAGATTTGAACAGAGGCAGCCTGGAAACTGGGGAAGATAGTAATGGCTAATCCCCTCCCTGCAAAATTACTGCTGTTGACAGGAATTCATCATTTTTCATGTTGATATTGTTGTTGTTAGTGTAATTCCTCAATAAATTATGCTCTGAATCATCAGAAATACTTTTTCCCCTCTCTTTTTCTGTATGGCAGACGTTAGAAGTAGAATTAAAGACAGCAACTAACTGCTTATTATTCCCAACAGCTCCAGCTTCTTGTGGTACAGTTTTACTGAAAATAATTCGTTTTTGAAAGATTTTTCAAGATAATAATTTATTTAATTATAAAGCGGCTAACCTCAGATAATGATATGGAACTTGTAATTTAGTAATTTTGTTTTCGAAAATTCCAGAATAAAATCCATCAAGTGATCTGAAAAATCATGTTCCTTTTCATGGTAATCGATCCACAGGGAAAACTTTTACAACAAAAATGAGAAAAAAAATTAAAATAGAAATATACATAAAAACAACAGAAAACAAGAAAGCTGTTATATTTTCAAAACAATAAACAGTGGCAATAGTAGTAGTAGTAGTAGTAGTAGTAGTAGTAGTAGTAGTAGCAGTAGCAGTAGTAACATTGGCAGCAATTGTAGTAGTGGTTGCTAAGTAACAACAATAACAACAAAAACAACATTCTTCAATATTATTGATTTTATTTTTCAGAATTAAATATTTAGAGAATTTCTTCAAAATTGTTCAGAAATGTTCAAGTTTGTAGTAGTAGTAGTAGTAGTAGTAGTAGTAGTAGTAGTAGTAGTAGTAGTAGTAGTAGTAGTAGTAGTAGTGATGGTGGTGGTGTTATTAGTAGTACAAGTGATTGTAGTGGTTGTAGTACTGGTAATATTAATAGCAGTACTACTACTTGTAGCATTTGTGGTAGTAATAGCAGCATTGGCAGTGGTAGTAGTTGTGGTGGTGGTGGTAGTGATATTAGTAGTAGCAATAGCAGCAGTAATAGTAGTAGTTTGGGTCAATTTTGCTAGATTAATTATATGGCTCAGGGCAGAGTAGATACATTCCAGGAACTGAGAGCTGGCAGAGTAGAAAGCTCAGAGAAACTCAGAGCTTTAGAATAACTCAGTTGGAATACAGATTCATGAGACATATAATGATAGGGTTAGTAGAGCACAGGAGGAAAATGTCTTCTATATCTGAATTGAAATCTCACCAAGGTTAATTTCACAATAACCATGCCCCTACACCCACAGATCAATAAATAAGTACCAGTCATATACTGCGTTCTGTTTGATTGATCATGCACTCTTTTATAGTCTGTTGGTTTGTGCTAATGTTAGAAATCCATGTTAAACTTCATTAATTTAAAAGCATTAAATTAAGAATTCTGGCTGCACACATCGAATATATGTTTGTTTAATTACATATTCATTAACATTTTAGAGACTCTAATTGAATTAATTCTGTTATTTATTAGAAAATGTTCTGCTGTTTTCCCAAATTTGCATAAGTAGAACGTCTTTGATTGATTATAACTTCGAGAAACTATGAGAAACATAATTCTTAAACAGGACATAGAATTTGATTTCCTAGATATTTTAATGTAGGGAATAAGTGTTTAGATTCATAAGGAACAATAAGGTGATGTTATGGAGTCCCTTGCTGTTCTGAGAGTTGATAACCATATGACGAACACAAGGGAATATTCTTGTTGATAAGATGGCAATATTAATTTAAGCTCTGTGTCTATCCTCCTCTGCTGCCGCCGCCGCTACCAATGCCGCCGCTGCCGCCGCCGCTACCGCCGTCTCCGCCGCCGCCGCTACCGCCGCC
>NC_068988.1:81318842-81331689 GCF_001194135.2 Octopus bimaculoides
CGCCACCACTTTTCCATGATGCATAAATCAAACAGAATTTGTTGAGGCAGATTTTCTACACCCAGATGCTTGTCTTATCACCAAACAATGTAATATTTAGAAATGACCAGACATATCTTCCTTGGAAAGCTGGAAACAAACAACATCGCTTGTATGACAATGATGCTCATTTACAGCCATTGCAAGGTGCCAAGACTCGGGGACACACACACACACACACAATGGGCTTCTTTCAGTTACTGTCTATCAACTGCACAAACAAGGTTTTAGTAGAAGTTATTTGTCCAACTGAACCCAAAAACATATGGTCAAGGAAATGTATATATATACAAATAATCAGAAAATGGAGAAAACCTCAGATTAACAAACACATTGACTGGACCACATTTAAAGCTTATTTTTTAATACAAAGCATGACATAACAAACAGGTGATGTAACATATCTTATAGCCATTTCTGATCCGTTGCCAAAATGCTGTCTATAAATAAATACAAGAATAAAGTTCTTCATCTTCATAGGGCATTTGAATTAAGGCACGGAGCTTCATCAGAGTAAAAAAACAAGAGCATACAATATAAACAAAGGGAAGAAGAAAAAGGAAAGAAAAGATGGCCTAGAAAAGTAGTCTAGAAGCCCAATATGTTAAAAGCATAATCTACCATCTAGGGGCTACGAGGTCTGTAGGTAAAAGTGTGTGCTAGTAATTGTCTAGGGAATATTACAATTTATTAACAGGTAGTTGCAATTTAAAGAAAAAAGATATATTAACTCAAAGTGGGAGCAAAAAGTACGATTACAATCAACAGGCTGTGCTTATATTACATTGCCCTCAAATTAGATTATTCCTATCAATAAATCTAATAATTTAAAAATTGTAGACAAATAATATATTAACAGGCAACACTTACCGTTCTATATAGTGCAACAAATTTATACAAATATCTCCTGGCAAGCCCAGCTAACATAGTTCCACAAACAGACACATACAATGTAAGGTGGGCATAGAGCACAATGAAGGTGGGCATAGAGCACAATGAAAGTGGGCATAGAGCACAATAAAATAAAGAAAAAATAATAACATAAAATGAAAAAGATGAATAAATCAAACATGGGGGAAATATTGTTTGCAAATATTTAGGGCTAATAATGTACATTAAAATGGGGGAAAGGGCAGTGAGTGGAGGAAAGAACAATAAGTTAGTAGCAAAATAAGTCCAAATTCCGGCAAGTGTCGACAAATACTTCCATAGTATAAAAGGTGATAGAGAGTAAAGAAAGCAAACAAGATAGGAAAAGCTAAAATTGAAATTTAAATAAGATTTAGGATTTGAAATGGTTATTAGGGGTAAAAGACTATATGGTAGAAAACGTAAGGCCTTTGTGTTCTCAAATTAGTTATGATAGAAATAATAGGCAATTCTAAATTTACTGATTTCGTCCATAGAATTTATTGGATAGGCTACCACCATGACAGAAAGCTTAAAAAACTCCTCTTGATACTAGTACCAATGCCACAGCCAACATCAATACCAACAACAATAATATGGATGATAAAGATTTTACCACGAGAATTTTCAGAACTAAGAAAATGCTGCTGCCAAATAGTCACTTTGAGGCTTTTGAAAATAAACTCTGCTCTTTAATTAAGGACATTAAGTTCAAGAACCATTCCCTTAGGCACAATAAGTACCGAAGGAAGCTTAAGGACTTGGTTCTTGAGTTAAAATCTAAGAATGGAATAATAGTACACTTGGACAAAATATGAAACACCTATAACACGAACATTGCCACTTACCATGAACTTATCCACTGTGAAATCCTTAAGAAATATAAAGTAGTCCCTAGGAGTACCCTTAAAACAATCAACTTAGAGGCCAGAATGATTATGTTAGAGTATAATATTGATGACCGGACTGAACTATTTACACCGATTAGAACTTGTATAACTATTAAGGATCATAAAGATTAATTATCTACATAACAACCATCTCTGATGAGCACAGTTATTAGATAACCATTAAGTTTCCTTATATCCAGTGCAAAACTGATTGGTAAAATTAGCTGTAATGAATCTATAATACTGTATACTTTGCTTAACACACACACACACACACACGTACACACATGCATGTACATAAACACGTAAGTGTGTGCGTGTGTGTGTGCATGTGTGTATGTGTGTGTGTGTGTGTGTATGTGTGTACCTGTGCATGCATGAAATGAATATATAAAATATCTATTTCAATCTTCATATTCTTTAATTTATTGTGTGTGTCTTCTTGTTTAAGCTGTTCTGTTTCCCTTTGTTTTTCCTTTTGAATTCATTTTGTAGGCTGGTAGTTTGATGCTGGTAGTGGCATTCCACATTAGCTGGTGTCTGTCATTTGACTGAAGACCATTTTAAAGTATGCAGTGACTATATTGTGATCTAGAACCCAAGGTGAACAAGAATTGGGTTGATGATATTACACAAAGACAGACTGAGGAGAAGCTATTGCCGAAAGGTTAACAGGAACTAGTGTATACCCACATGACTTCTATAGTACACTTGACTGTTATAGCTTGTATCTTGGAATTCCTCTCACATCTTCAATCAGAAAGTCCATCTGATGGCCATAATACATAGCCTTTATATACACCATTACAGGGCATTGCCTGTGAACTTGAAAGAGATGAACTGCAGACTAATTATTGAACTGGTCAACAGAAAAGGGATTTCTTGTCAGGCAACAAATGAGACCTGGACTCGAATGGTGGATTATACTTTCCTTCACATTGTAGATTATTAACAATAAACAATACATTCTTGTTTGTGGTTATTTTTATGTATAGCTTTGCCAAAGCTATACCAGCATACATGTATGATAGCTATAACACACAGCCTTTGTGTATATCAGTACATGTGTATGATGGCAATAATATGCAGTCTCTATATAAACCAGTATACCTGCATGATGCCTGTAACACACACACTCAGCCCCTGCTACCCATCAGTAAATTAATTCCTTTTATTGTTGTCTTTATGAAAGTACTTTACTAGCCTCCAACTCATTTTTGAAATCATTTATTTGCTATTGATATCTAAAAGTACACATTTTGCTGCCTGGTGTCCTACATTCTCATTTTATCATAGTTATTATCCATTATTACCCTACAATGAAGTAATGTATATTGTTCTATTGTCTTGTTCAATGATGACAGCTAATTATTTTGTCATTTTTAAACAAATATAGTTTGTCTTCCTTCATTTTCTCCAAGTTAAGCTTGTTCTGCTTTACCTTCCTAATTTATATTGTCCCTTTATTATTTCTTATATATGAGACAGTTGGAGTTGATTTAAGCAAGGTTCAATTTTTTTCTGGCAAAAATTCAAGTGAAAACCTTGGTTAAAATTGATTTGGATGATTGAAGTAGTTGCCTTTTCTTGACAAAGATTCTAGCTTTCTGAGATTGGATATTTTGTCAGAATTGCAATCTAAATTTTCCCTTGATTAATACCAAGTGTATTTCTTAGTGCTCTTTTAGTACCCCAAGAAGTTATCTATGGAACCCTAAGGGACAGTATGACTTGAATGCGATATTTATTGAATGGACATTTGTGAATCTAGTTTTTCATAAAGATATTGCCAAAATTATCAATATGTTCAACTTTAAGAAGAATAGGAGATCTCTTCTTTACTGAGCTTGTGTTTAAACTTCTTTCCTTCAGATGACAATAGTGTTTAATTATTTACATTATTTACATTTGACAGATATTTGTCCTCATCTTGTTTGTTGTTAACACAACGTTTCGGCTGATATACCCTCTAGCCTTCATCAGGTGTCTTGGGGAAATTTCAAACCTGGGTTCTCATTCCTAAGGTATTTTTCAATATTATTATTATTATTATTATTATTATTATTATTATTATCATTATTATTATTATTCAGATTCCAAGTTCGATTCCAGGCAGTGACCTGAATAATTATAATAATAATAGTAGTAATAATAACATCGAAAAATACCTTAGGAGTGACAACCCAGGTTCAAAATTTCCCCAAGACACCTGATGAAGGCTGGAAGGTATATCAGCCAAAATGTTGTGTTAACAACAAACAAGATGAGGACAAATTTCCGTCAAATGTAAATAAGGTACATAATTCCTCATCTCTTAAATATAGAACAGTAGTGTTTAAGTCTCAACAATTTTATCAAATATTGGTTTCAAGTTTTGGAAGAAAGCCAGCAGTTTTGAGGAAGGGGCTAGGTCAATTACATCAACCCAGTGCTCAATTGGAACTTATTTTGTTGACCCCAAAAGGATGAAAAGATGACCTTGGTGAAATTTCAGCTCAGAAAGTAAAGATGGATGAAATGCTGCCAAACATTCACCTGACATGTTAATGATTCTGCCAGCTTGACACCTTAATTTTATCAAATATTGTGATTTTATTATCAAAAATCGAAAAAAGATTGGGTTCTGTTTTTCCCTTCCTCTGAAAACTTTTGCTCATATATCTGTGAGTACCCCTGTTACTTAAGTACTATTGCAGTCTATTTCTAACTTTGTATATAATCTTGATCATTTGGATAGTATGTAGAATATATAGAAGTTACCCCAAATCCAATTCATGCTATCACACCCTACCATCGTTCAACCTCACAATCAACAAGATTAAGCTGATGTTTTTAGAGTGAATTAAAGTTTTTTTTAAGAAAGGAAAGAAAAATGACCTAATTGTCCAAATAACATTTGCTTACTTGATAATGTAATGTGAGAATAATGTTTGTTTATTTTTAATAGTGATATAACACTGCTAAGTGCCATTATATGTCAATCTACAGTGTTAACTGATATTCGTAAAAATTTTCTTAAATTTTCCTAAAAAAACTGTTAATTCTTTGTTGTCAATCCAGTATATAATAAATAGATGAAACTTCATTTAGAAAGTGGCAGTAGGGTTGCTGTGGCTATGGGAGACCAAGCATATTTCTTTGATTCAAAGGTTCCTGAAAGTATCAGCTTGTGTAGAAATTTAAATATTTTCTAAAGGTTGATAGATTAAACTGTCAATCACAATTGAACAAATTTAGAAGACAGAAGTAGTGACAGACACCTAGGGACAGGTAGCCAAGCAACATTATGGACAGATATCTGAAAATCTTTTACTTGAAAAGGCATACTTTAATGCAGAGGTGAAGGTGCATAGCTCAGTGGTTAGAGTGTCAGGCTCATAATCATGGAGTTGTGTGTTCAATTCTTGGACTGGGTTGTGTGTTGTATTCTTGAGCAAGACACTTTATTTCACATTGCTCCAGTTCACTCATCTATAGAAATGAATTACAATGTCACTGGTGCCAAGCTGTATTGGTCTTTTCCTTCCCCTTGAATAACATTGGTTGCATGGAGAGGGAAGGCTGGTATGCATGGGTGACTTCTGGTCTTCCTTAAACAAATTTGCCAGACTTGTGCCTCAGAGGGGAGCTTTCTAGGTGCAATCCCATGGTCATTCATGACCGAAGGGTGTTTTTGATGTTTCTAAGGCAATTTGCAGTTCAGCAGATTGAGAGTCCTCAACCTGCAAACATTAGCAACAGTCAAAGTGATGAACTCTGTTGACCACAAGTCTTGGCTCGAGTTATTAATCCCGAGTTTTATAAATTACATGCTGCATATCAGAAGTTACAGTATATTGCGTTTGCTATCAACATTTTCCTATTATATCGGAAACTAAAAGATACATGAACAAGCATTTACAAAGACAGTTTTCTTGATCAGAAACATACAAGTAAGCCAAAGGGTGCTTTGGCTATCCTTTAGAGGTTCATATTCTATATCAAAGCTGTTTCTGTATGGAGAGACAGCCAAAACCTTCAGAAAAGAATACACCTGTGCTGTCCATAGCTAACTGAGCTCATGTTAAGCAAGTTCATGAAAGCACACACGTGACTTCTCTGTTTAGGCCTCTGTTTTATGATTAATGGCACTGCAACAGATTTTCCAATGGGTACTTGGCAAGGGCAAGAAAATGGGCCTCATATAGACATGTGACACTATCACAAGGGTTAGATAATTGATGGACCTTAGGATGCAAAATATTAACATTATGATAATCAAAACTAATCTCTTTCTATCAGGATATTGATGATCAAAAAAAGAAATAGCTTAAGAAGTGACTAAGTCAAGCTCTTTTGTATTAATTGTGGATGAAAGAAAGGACATTTTGAAAACTGAACTGCTCTCACTTGTTCTGTGTTAGGTTTTGACAATGTTGTCACTGAAGAATTTATTGAATATCAAATTAGTTTCTGAACTTGATGCTGAATTAGTTTTGCTGTGTCTATTGTCGGTGGTAAACTCTACTGGTGCTGATGTCCACTTAATTATTTCACAATGTTATTATGATGTGAAGGAGGAACAGACGGAAGCAGAGAGAGAATTACAGTAGTTTTACCTGTCGATCTGGAAGGGTCACATACAACATCCACAAGCTCTGTCTACTGCTGTACCATCTAACAGATCTGCTCTTGTATGCTGTCCACCGCCAACTGACCACTCGCACCTCGCCAACCCCACATGCCCACCGCAGCCCTTCCGGTGGGACCCACAGGCCCCACTTCTGACAGGAATGCGTACTCTCTCACTTCCGGTCCTTCCCTACAACACAGCCTGGCTCATAACACCACATGCCCCACTGATCTGAAGATCATTCAGCTAGCCTGCCCACACCCTCTCCTCAACCCTGACCACACGCCTTAACTTGTCTCATAATCAGCCAACCAGTGAGGAGGGCACGGCCCCCTCTGCGACCGCTATGGGACTTCAGGACTGGCCTTAGTTCCTGGCATGTTGCTGCCAGCTTCGTCCTCTTGTCCATTACTGTTGGCTCCATTCTCTGTCGCAGTCATGATCCTGCACACATCAAAAATATGATGTAGCATGCCATCTACGGACACATTGTTCCATGAATTTAAAGAGGTTATTGTCCCCTTTCCCCATTGTGATGTGCACCTCACATTTGGGTGTTTGACCCAGACTTTTTCCCTGACCTGCACAAAGGCATGCTCTGTGGGTTGCGGCAATGCAGTACATAGACGTCTTCACTTGTACTTGAATATTGCCCTGTGTGGCACTGACTCCTCAGCTTGTCCTGACATGGGCGACATATTATTCCAAAAAACGGCCACATCCGGTGAGATGTGGCCCCTCTCTGCTACGGTTTTGATGGTGCGATGATGCATCTCCACAACCCCATTGCCACTTGGCAGGTATGCTGCCCTGAAGAAATGGCTAACATGCCACTTCTTAAGCATTTCTCTCAGCACCTCCAAGTGAAATGCAGTGCCATTGTCCACAAGCAGCTCATCCATGGGGCCTCGTTCTAGGAATATCTCATTTGATATTCGTGCGATTTCCTCTGTGGTCCCCATCTTCATCTCCCTCCATATGGCCAACTACCCCGGTCTGCAGTTGACCATCAAGAGGTATGTCCCCTGTTGGTAATGTGTCATGTCCACTGCCAGTCATTTCCAGTTGTGTTCCACTGGAATGCTTGCTGCCTCATGCACACCCAGAGTGGGGTCAGTGGACTAGCACCTGTTGCAGCTCCCAACTACTCTCTGCACACTCTGCCTGGTCATGTCAAAGTCAACTTTCCTGGCTAGGAACAGGGCCCTGTCCATCTCCATGTGATGCATGGTATGCAGTCTCCTCAGCTCTGAGTCATTCAGTCACTGCAGTCACTCCTTGCTCCAGACCCTCTGGCACTTGCAACCAAGCTTTCTTTACAATGGTCAGAATGTCTGCTCTATTCCTCTCAGAGGGCACAAAAACCACACTCAGCCTCAGGTCAAACTTGGCAGCTAGCTCACCCAGAATTCCCAAACAGTGTCTTATCAGCATCTCTGTGCCCCCTTTGATTTGCACCCTCCACTTGCTGGTGAACACTGATCCCCCCCATCTAAGTACAGGGGCAAAATTGGTCCAGATCTCGATGGTACGCAACCCCCACCTCATGGCCAGGTTCAGCCCCTTCAACACAGCATCCAACTCCGCCATGTTGATAAGGTTGCAGTTGACCTTCCTGAGCCAGGCCGCATCCTACACCATGACACCTCCAATTTCCAGGACAACTCCCGTTTCTATGCTGCTAGCATCATGCTACATGATCCCATTCTTCAATTTGGGCACATACCAGTTTCCTCTTACTGTGTCCTCCGCAGTTACTCTCCCCAAGACTTCTTGCATCATGGCAGTTGTCTTCTCGCCCACATTATCGCTCCACCTCACACCTTCAGCTCGCTTCTTGATGAAGCTGCATGCTGTCTGGGGCCATCCTGCAATCGGGTAGTGTCCCAGCAGCTTTCCACACACAGAAAACAGTTCTTGCCTACTCATTTTGGAGCCCAGTTCTGGGATCTCTTTCCCTCTCCGAAACGCCAATGCGCCGGCCTTGTCTCTCCGTAGCTTGAGTCCCAGTGCAGCTCTTCCTTCCATCACTTCTGGTGGTTTGGCAGTTAGCCCCAAATTCTTCAGGTGGCTTATGACCTCCTTTGCTAACACTGTGTTCTCGTCTACTAGAATGTCATCAATATAGGAATTGGTGGCTCTTTTCACTTTGTCGGCCTTTCCCAGGATGGTTTTGAGAATTGTTACCATAATCTGCTGAACTCAGCCTGAATCCCAACCTAGTCAGGTAGTATGTCTGATCCTTGTACCTTACTAGCTGATATTTCCACTGTCTCTCAGCCACATGTAGCTGCAGGTATGCTAACTTCAAATCGATGATTGTGAAGGCCCCTGTCATCTGCCTCCATTCTCTCAAGATTTTACTGCAAATATCCGTGGCTACGCCGCCCATATGGCACAATACGTGGTTGTTCAGCTCTCGGAAATTTAATAATGGCCTGACTTTATGCTCCGTCGGTTGCCCCACTGCCATCAGTGTACCTCTCCACTCTCCACTTCCTCCTTCCAAGGGATCAAAATGCCTTCCTTGATCCACCGTTCTACCTCTCCCTTGAACTTGCTTCTGGCGTCCCCTTTCAGGGTATGCTGATAGCAGCCTACTGCATTTTTCAACATCAGAGGATCTCCCTTCCAGTACCATTCCTCTTTCCACTGTTAGCTGTTGAACATAGCCTGAAAATCCTTGTCAGTAATGGTGTGTGCAGCATATTTTTTTTGTAGCTCTCACCACTCTCCTATCGTGGAATCACAGTGCATAGTGCCCCTGCATCACTGAACATTACATCGGCTTCATTGACTGTGACACCTCCCAAACAGACAATGGCATCCCTCCCCCATCACCACATTGATTCCGTGCACCACACGGTTGATCACGATTGCACACAACCTCAATCTCATTCCTCGTACCACCATCTCCACATCGCTACTTCCTCTGCAATCAACTTCCATATTGTCAACAGTCCTTACATTACTCACTCCACTCCATTTTTCTACCACCTCCAGAGGTTAAACAGCCTGTGTGCACGATGGCTCATAATACCTTTCCATTTATCATGACTTCCACTACTGGAAATGACCGTATATGTGCCTCTATTCTCTTGATGGGATGACTACCGGCGCAGTAGACCGTTTCCCTGAACGCATTCACGAGTGATGTGTCCTGTTTGTCTGCATTGATAGAAAATTACTCCAGACCTGGGTTCCTTGCAGTCTCTCACCATGTGTGAACCCTGGCACCAAAAACACTGCCCTTTGAAGGGTTACACATGTTCCTTGTTCGACCCCTCTCTGTCACACTTTGTTTGACGCCTTCTCATTGTTGCAGTCGCTGCTAAAGGTGTCATCCAGCAACATGAGGCAAGAACTCTGGCCTGAGATATTACCTCTCCCATTGCCATGGAGTGAATATTCGGCAACTTTTGCAGTTCGGCTGACGCATGGTCAGGAAATCCTGTCACAAATGCTGATTTAACTGTTTGTTCCAATGTTTCATCCTTGTATCCCTCAAGTCTGGCCAATCTCCTGATTTCATTGGTAAACACATCGATCTGTTCACCTGTCCACTTTGCTTTCCCCAGTTGACCATATGCCATAAATGACCCTTCCATAAAAGGCCCTTCCATAAAAGCCTCCATCAGCTGGACTTCTATTTTTTCTGTGCTTAACTGGTCCTTCTCCTCCATTTCCAGGTATAGTGCCAATGCTGATCCATTGAGGTACAATGATATGAAACTCGCTAGATCATCTATACTGTGGAGTCTTGCCACCACCAAGTTTTTTCAACCATGTGGCAACATCTCCCTTGCTACAAAATTCCCTAATTGTCTCGTTCAAAACACGGACCATACCCATCATTTTTTTCTTTTTTTTTTTTTGAGCCAAAATAGTTTGTAATATGAAGGAGGAAAAGATGGAAGCAGAGAGAGAATTGCAGTAGTCTTACCTGTCAATCTGGAAAAATCACTCACAATGTCCATGTGCTCTGTCTGCTGCCATACCATCTAACAGGACTGCTCTCATATGCTGTCCACTGCCAACTGACCGCTTGTGCCTTACTGACCCCACATGCCCACCGTAGCCCTTCCGGTGGGACCCACAGGCCCCACTTCTGACAGGACATGTGTACTCCCTCACTTCTGGTCCTTCCCTACAACACAGCCTGGCTCATAACACCACAGTTATGAAGGTGTCCATGCTGAACAGAGAAATTTCTAATGCTTAAGTAAAGCTGTGTGCTGCTGTCCTATCTATAGTCTATGTCAACTGCCACTGATGTAATCTAGAATTGGGTAACTGTATAAAATGTAAAGTTTGCAGGAAAATTTGTCACCATATTGCTGTGACTCTACTTGTTCAAAACTTAGTTCACTGAACAACAATCTATATATATAAAGCTGAAGCTGCATGTCTGTGCGTAGCCTTTTTAAAAGTTTATAGAAATCCACATGCAGGAGCCTGCACCAGACTTCTGTTGTTTGAAATAGTAAAGATAATTTCACTGATTTTTGTTTTGTTTTGAGACCTTCATTCCTGTTTGGGAGTAGATTTTTTTCAGAGCTTCAGCGTCATTTTATAGCAGGTGTTAGTATTACAGGAAGTATTTCCCATATTTATCTCCAAAGTAACCACTTTCTCAACATCACTGATCATAAATTCATGGCATAGACATATTGACAAAAGTTGGATGATCTGAAGGTAGAGTTCAAAGTGTCTAAGTAAATAAATGTCAATCGTTTTGAACTCATTGACCAAGGTACTTGAGTATTTTTTCATCCTTGTGGAATGCTGTTTAGAATGTCTCAAATAGTCGTAAACACAACAGGGTATGAATGTAGTTGTTCCAAGTTGTATTTGATCAAGGTTTATCTGTGGAATTTTATGATGTACAAAAGACTGAATAGTTAAAGTACAGTTACTATGAATAGATGAAAATAATTGAATGCCTAAATCTTGAAGGCATCCTCGTTTGTTTCATGGCAAAAGACTAAAGTGACAGAATTATAGTTGTATAGTTTGTGTTACTATAACTTGTAATAATAATTACATGTTATCATTAATGTCTCATTGTTTTTATTTATTGTCACCATTCAATTACAAAGTATGTCTTTGAGTATTAGTCAACAAGCTGCAAAACAATCTATCTGCAGTCTTGATCTCTTCTTTCCACATATCAAAAACATAGCATGGCTTTCTGATATTTAAATTTATTCCAGTACTTTGGATGCATACTGTATTGTACATAAAATATCAACCATAATATTATAATATTACTTATCATGCATAAGCTAGCACAAAATGCTGCCACCACCACAGTCTATAGCAGATCTGTTCGCTCCATAGTAGTAGAGAGAAAAAAGCAAAATAAATACAACCCTAATATAAAACAACAATAGTGATGAAATAAATCACTGAGGTTAAATATTCAGAGATGTCATTGACATAGACTACCCTGAAAAAGGTTTAATAAGGTTAAACATGTTTGGAGTTGTCTCCCATACACAACAAACAGGTTAAAGTAATATTTAGTCGTTGAGCTAAAGTTTTATTTTCTTCACTATATAATTATCATCTCTAATGAAATATTTTGTTCACCACATTTAATGTTAACGATGACTTAATTAAATGGTAATTAAAAAAGATTTATAGTTTACAGATGGGGAGAGCTAAATGTGACTTCTCATACAGGATTATGGCTTAACATTGAATATTGCTTTTATGACAAAACATCAATCATTAAGAAATAAAAAAAATGTGTTTACTCAAATGTTTCTTTTACAAAATCAGTAGTTATCCTCTTTATACCACGAACACTCACAAACATTGACATAGTTGTAATTCAAGAGAAAAAACTTATACATAAGGCATTGAGAAAGGAACCCTAAAAGGAAACAGAGATTATTACAGACATACACACACTTCCCTCCATCTCTCTCTCTCTCTCTCTCTCTCTCTCTCATACACACAGACACTCTCCCTCTCACTCTCTCTCACTCTCCCTCTCTCTCCCTCTCCCTCCCCCCCTCTCTCTCAATATAAATATGTGTGTGAGTGTGTGTGTATATATATGTGTGTGTGTATATATAAAATCACCCAGCACACACTGTAAACTGGTTGGTATTAGGAAGGACATCCAGTGATGAAATCTGAGCCAAATTAGACTGAAACTTGTTGCAGCTCTTTGGCTTGCGAGCTGGGGTCAAATCATCTAACCCATACCAGCATGGAAAATGGACATTAAAAGATGATGATAATGATGAGGATGATGATTATATATATATATATATATGTATGTATGTATGTATGTATGTATGTATGTATGTATGTATGTATGTATGTATATATATATATGTATGTATATATATATATGTATGTATATATATATATGTATGTATATATA
>NC_068988.1:81331803-81336707 GCF_001194135.2 Octopus bimaculoides
TATATATATATATGTGTATGTATGTATGCATATCTATATACTATTAAAAATGAACTTCAATCTTGCTTGCTTGCTTGGAATGTTACACACCCAAACTGGCACATAATGGGAAAATACTTCGAAAGTAAAGTTCCTCTGAAATGTGAATACAAACAGATTAAAACAAATTTTGAGTCAATCGAACCACACATTCCAGAGATATGCGTTTTTCTGGGTGAAAGTTCCCACAAAATTCTGAGCAGACAACTGAACAGGGAGTTCTTGCCCTTTTATTTCTTTCTTTGTAAAACCACCACAGCTGGCAGTAACAATAACATTACACGTCTTCGCAATGCGCTTCCTAATGCTGATCACTCTGAGAGTGTAGTAAGTGCTTTTTACATGCCACTGGCATGGGAGCCAGTCGGCAGGCACTGGTATTGACCACGTTCAGATGGTGCATTTTACATGCCGCTAGCACATCGCTGATAGTTCTAATGGAAAATTTGAATCCTCCAAGGCTTTGTAATGGAACATATATGATTGTGGAAAAACTGTATTACAATCTCATAGTAGCGAGAATCAACACTGCCACTTTCAGAAATGAAATTGTTATGATACCAAGAATAACAATTAATCTATCCAAAGGTGAGGATATCCCTTTGTAGTGAAACCAATTTTCAGTTCAATCATGCTTTGCTATGACAATTCATAAAGCACAAGAACAAACTATGAACAACATTGTAATTTACCTGGAATGAGCTGTATTCCAACACTGTCAACTGTATGTGGTCCTGTATGCTGTGGAAAATGAAAGGAAAATGTCCTTGTATGCTGTGGAAAATGAAAGGAAAATGTCCTTGTATGCTGTGGAAAATGAAAGGAAAATGTCAGAGTGTTTATGAAGGACACCCAGTCAACTAAGAATATCATCATCAAAAGCATTCTTGTGAACAAACTGTAACAGCATCAAAATGAATAAACATTCCTTCCAAAGTCAGAAGGTGAAAGTAAAAGGAAAAACTATGACAAGTATGAATAATTTCCTTGATTTCAAGGCAATGTTGAATTCAGCTTCAATGTTTTATAACCTGAATCTTCAGTAACCCAGTAGGTCATAGGTGGCCTAGTGTATATACATTAATCAATATATACTGTATTGTATATCCAGTATGGCCAATTTTATCAATCAATTTCACGCTGGGTATTAAAATAGTTGTTAGATAACAACAGGCTTAAGTAATACCACATACTCATCAGAACTAGCTGCTATGGAAGAAAATATGGCAACTGCTCTCTGTTATTAGAGGTGAAAAAAATCACATCCACTTTGTAAGTGCTGGGAAAAATGACAAAACAAACTGAGCAAGTGTTATTTCAAGAGTTATTGCCCTTAGCCCCAAAAGCATCTGAGGTGCTCTAAGGCTACAAGAGGTTTCTGAAAATGTGTGCCGGTGTCAGAGGTTGGTGTTCCCATAGGGTTGGAATGAGTATAGAGATATTAAATGTATAGGCTTTTTTGGGGAAATGGGGTTGTTGGGTGAGTGTCTGAACACTTAAACCCATGTTAGGTTGAAATGTGTCTGTGTGTTTGTTTATACATGTTTTACTGGGTACTCACAATATGGTGGTGAAAGAGCTGTAGGTGAAAAACTTGTGATTATAGTCATGATGGGGCCATGGGTATGATAAACTGTCATTCATGTGGGAAAGAGCTAAAAATCTCACTTCTGTAGTTTAGGTAGATGTCTGGTTGCTGAGAGCTTTTAATATGATTCTTTACTTGGCTAAACACAATCCACATTTTCTGCTGTTATTAAAGTAAACCCAGCACTTCTCTAAGATTTTCTACTTTATATTACACTCTGGTGCTTTCCTTTAATGATCATATGTGCCTGGCCAGGGCTGTAGCATTTTGTCTCTCCAGGATATTGAAGCAGGATTTATCATTATTGAATCAGGTCCTGAAAGGAGATTCTGTTGCTCCCTCATGCTTTTGTGCATTTAGTTGCCCATTTGGGCCTTTTTAGGTCACATACACAACTGCTCATATACAACAATTCAGCATAAACCGATGAGCCAGAAGGCTATGTCAAGCTCCAGAATCAGCTTTGGTATGGCTTATACAGCTGGAAGCCCTTCCTGGTGCCAACCACTTTACGGAGTGTACCAGATGCTTTTTCATGGTGCAGGCACACACACACACACACACACACACATACTAGCATGAGTACCTGATCAAATGCCCAAGCAATAACCTGATTTTCAGCAATGAGCAATTAAGGGTAAAATTTAGCCATGTTGAATAAATGTTTTATTAATAAATTAAACTTGATAATTTTATTTATAATTGTCCCCTTTAATAACTTTACTCTCAGGTTTATGTTATACGGAATGCATCATTCTGATAAAACTTCTTAGCTGACCACATGCTTTGTTTGGTTATTTAGAGCCATGATAATTTATTTCTTGGCATTCACAGTTCTAGAAGTTGCAATGTTTAATTGTCTATGAGAGAAGCACAAAATTGGAAACATCTAAACTTGAGGCGAGCTCAGTGACTAATGGTAGTAGGAGTGTAGTATCACTTTTGTAGGGATCACAGGAAATAATAGCATCAGTGACATTAGCATGGAGCCAAAATGAAATGCATTGAGTGTCATTCACTGCTTTTGTTAGGTCCATATTTTTCCCAATCATGGTGGATGGTGTGGGGTAATGTTAAGTTTCAGGATGTGAGAGTGCATTCCCAAGAGCTCAGTGGAATTTAAGAGCTGCACTGGATAGTTTACAACATCTTCATCTCTGACAAATTTTCTCAATAACTAACTGTTGAACTAGTTGACATTAGTTTTTTTTGAAGGAGACAGTAATGCTGTTTCAGTAAAGTACTCAAACCTGATTTCATTGGTAGCAATGCAAAGAAAAACTTCAGCTTTGAGCTGCTCTAGAGATAAGACTGTTTTCCTCAATTGCTGAGAAATATTAATGATGCCAGGTTCTGCCACAATAGAGATCTGATCATCATCAATTTCTGGTAATACCCTCACAAGGTTAGTCGTTCTCCCTTCAATTGATAGGCAAGTTCTCATGTTAGCCGTCAAGGACTTGATAATAATGATACATCATAAATAAGAAGTTTTCAGGTTCGCATTGATGATCTGTGACCTTGTGCCATGCTTCACACATCTGATCGGGTTCTATGACTGGCATTGAGACCCCATGGATGTGTAATGCTAGTTTCACAGATCCCAACCTGATTTGCTTTTGTTTTTCAATGTTTTTTCTTTTTGCTTTTGGTCAGCTTTGTTTATGGCATGCCTCTTTCTTTTCACTGTTCTGTTTCACTGGCTCCTTTTGAATTCTTCCTTTAAGCATCTGGGTGTCTGTAGAAGGTGATATTAAAGATTGGAAGGTTCTTTCTCCAGGAACCATGGTTCAAAAGACAGAATGAAAAAGTTAAAAGTTTTATATGATTTTCAAATTTAAAATCTGGCCTTAATGTTTCTCTATGGCAGTACGAGGTCAATTTGAGCTTTTGGCGGACAAGTATGCATGATCACAAACATATAAAAGTAACTGTTTTATTTTATTGAAGAAAATACAGAATTTGAAATTTAAAAAAATATTTACCATAGATCGATTACTTGTTGTTTTATTGGTTTAAAATTAAAACAAACTTTGCACAGACTGAATGTACTTATATATAAAGTTATAGAATTGGTTTGGTGATGTAAACAGGAAAAATAACTAGTTTGATAAGAGCTTACACATAAAACTCTCAGCCCTTGAGTTACTCTCTTGCTTCTGCTAACTATTAATAAAAATATAAAGTTAGAGAATGAAAATTTGGTATAAAACAATAAAGTAACTCATACTATGAGAATAAAAAATATTTATGCCAGTAAAATAAGGAAAAACTATATCACATGATATTGATTTAATTTGAATTTTACATAAACAATAAAATTTTTTTATAAAATTAGTATAAAATATTAATGTTCAAACAAATCAATAACTTTATTTACACTATAAATGTCAATATATTATTTCTTTATACAAATTTAAAATTAAAATTTTAAAATCTTCTAGCATTTTCTGATCCGCATGAATTGTTTTGTCTTTCTAAAAAATTTCATAGAAACATATCTCTATATAAAATTCTTTGAACTCTTTAAAAATTTTGAACCCCTTAAAAAAATTTCTGCTTCGATTGAAAGCTAAAATTTTTTGAACTCCTCACAGAAAATTTTCAGCTTCTACTAAAAATTTTATGCACTTTTTAAAAATCGCGTGCCTTCCTCCCTCAAAAACATTCTGCCTCTCCTAAAAATGCTGTACCTTCTGTAAATAGAACAGCTATACAGCTAATAATAAAATATTAAATTATCAGAATAATATTATCAAGTAGCATATCAAATTTCACATTGATATCTTGCATAAGAGATGGGGGACACTTTTTCAGGGACAGAGTGGATGAAAAGGGTGTTTGCTTTTTTTCCCCCAGTTGATTCTAATTTAACCAGTTGGTTTAACTTTAGTATACCCAGTTCATGAGCTTTTCAATGGACACATATTGCACTCATGGTTGTAGAAACACACACAACTACTTATACATAAACACACACACATATATAATATTACTATAACTCCTCTTATTCTTCATAATTTTAATACAATATTATAATCTAATGATGGGCAATTAATGTTATTGAACTTTTCCATTCAGCCATATCCAATGATTGCAAATTTTATCTCGTCATCTCTTGAAGGATTTTGGCATGAAACCATTCAGTAAAATTAATTGGCTGATTGACTGTCATGAAACTATAATAATATATGTATTCTACTATCTCACATATGAATACCTGTTTTCTTTTTTTCTGACTCATGAGAGCTAAGTGGACAACTATATATATATATAT
>NC_068988.1:81336717-81336943 GCF_001194135.2 Octopus bimaculoides
CACCACAAACATTTGATCACTATAAACAAGTCAACTCTGCACGTTGTCTAGCAAGAAATTGCAGAATCATCATCTATCATCTATGACAGGAGAGTCCACAACACACACATGCACATACACATGCACATGCATACACATGCACACAAACACACATACACGCATACACACACACACAATACACACACACGATACACACACACACACGCACACACACACACACACACAC
>NC_068988.1:81336953-81337336 GCF_001194135.2 Octopus bimaculoides
ACAGTTATGTATATATATATATATATATATATATATATAGTTACTCATGATCACAAAATCACAGTTCTGATTCATTGACTGTGCAGTGCATTGTGTTTTTTTTGAGCAAAACACTTCATCTCACATTGATCTGCTATCATTTTAACATGACATCTAATGTGTGGCATACTGTGCAGCTGTTTAGTGATTGTTGATTTGATGGGGAGAGTCAGCTGATGTACACCACAAACATTTGATCACTATAAACAAGTCAACTCTGCACGTTGTCTAGCAAGAAATTGCAGAATCATCATCTATCATCTATGACAGGAGAGTCCACAACACACACATGCACATACACATGCACATGCATACACATGCACACAAACACACATACACGCATA
>NC_068988.1:81337346-81339722 GCF_001194135.2 Octopus bimaculoides
ACATGCACACAAACACACATACACGCATACACACACACACAATACACACACACGATACACACACACACACGCACACACACACACACACACACACATATATCGTCATCATCATCATATAATGTCTGATTTCCATATTGGCATAGGTTGGGCGGTTTGACAGGAGCTGACCAGCTGAAGGGTTGCTCAGGCTCCAATACATATACAAATCTCTGTATTTTATTACCATCACCATCATCATCATTATGATCATCATCATTTAACATCCATTTTCCATGCCAGCATGGGTTGGGCAGTTTGCCTAGAGCTGGTAAGGCCAGGGGCTACACCAGCTTTGATTGTCTGTTCTGGCATGATTTCTACAGCTGGATGCCCTTTCTCATGCCAATCACTCTATAGAGTGTACTGGGTGCTTTTAATGTGGCACCAGCACCGGTATTAACTCTGCTGTGGTGGGCAGGTCTTCTTCAGCATAGCAGTGTGCTCGATATCTTGGTCCTAAAGGCGGCGAGCTGCTAGAAATGTTAGCATTCCAGGCAAAATGCTTAGAGGTATTTCGTCTGTCTTTACATTCTGAGTTCCACAGAAGTCGACTTTGCCTTTCATCCTTTTGGGGTCGATAAATTAAGTACCAGTTGCGTACTGGGGTCGATAAAATCGACTGGCTGACTCTCCAAAAATTTCAGGCCTTGTGCCTAGAGTAGAAAAGGGATCTTGGTCCTTAATCATCTCCTTTACTAGGTTCAGTGTCTTGAGATCAACTTTCAGTACTTCACCCCATGTCTTCCACAAGTTCCATCCACTTTAAGTTATCAGCACTTCTGTATGCAACTATCTACATCCATGCACATCACATAACCAAACGAGGATAGTCTTCTCTCTTGCACACTGCATCTAATTCCTCTTATGTCCAACTTTTCCCTCAAAACACCACTGCTCTCTCTCACATGTATACAGAAATTGCACATCCAGTAGAGCATACTAGCCTCCATTCCTCTCTAGCCTTCACATGTCTTTTGCACTCAGGGTTCACATCTCATTGCCATGTAGAATTACTGCTCATATATGTGTGTCATACAATCTTCCTTTCACAGAGAAGAGAGAGAGAGACTTGGTTGCTAACAGAGGTGAAAGCTCTCTGAATTTTCTCCATCCTATTCTTCTAGTGATTACACTTTCTGTGCATCCTCTCACAGCTAATTAGGTTTCGTAGGTAGCAGAAATTATTCACTACCTCTCTGAAGCCTCCAGGACATTTGAGAAAATTGACTTCCTGAGTATCTGTAGTTTTTATGGTGCTTGTGTATCTTCCACATACAAACACTACCTTCTCTGATAACCTTCCTATTATTCCACTGCACCCCATGTGTGTTTATAGCTTGCACTGGGTACACCATATGGAATTCCAGTCTACACCTTTTCTATATATTAAGCAAGGCTATTTACACAATGGTGGAAGGGTCCTATCCATTTTCTTGCTTTCTAGAACCTTAGTCTTTGCTAATTTAACCTTAAGGCCCTTTGATTCCAGGTTTTGCTTCCACACCTGGAGTTTATTTTCTAGTTCTGTAACAGAATCTGCTATGAAAGCAAGATCATCAGCATATAACAGTTCCCAGGAGTAGCCAGTCTTGAACTCTTTTCTTATGGCATGAAGGACAATGATGAAGAGGAAAGGTCTGAGAACTGGAATCTGGTGAACACCTACCTATATGCTAAATTCATCACTATACTCATGGTTAACTCTCAACTTACTGACTGCACCTATGCACATGGCTTGTACAGCTTTCACAAGCCACTCATCTACCCCTAACTTTCTCAGAGCCCACCATATCACACAGTAGGGTACTCTGCCAAAGCTTTTTCTAAGTATACTTAGATATATATGTATATATATACATATATTATATATATATGTGTGTGTGTATATATATATATATATATATATATATATATATATATATATATATATATTATATATATATGTATGTATACATATATGTTATATATATGTATGTGTACATACAGACACAAGGTGCTGGTATGGTCATGTGGCAAGAATAGATGAGGATAGCTGTGTGAGAAAGTGCGACACCCTAGCGGTTGAGGGAACCTGTGGAAGAGGTAGACCCAGGAAAACCTGGGATGAGGTGGTGAAGCAAGACTGAACTACTTGGTAAAATTACTAATTATTAATTAATTATTAATTCTTACCCTATATCTGTAAGAATTTATTCACTCCCTGGTGGTAAACTACAGTTTCTGCAGGATTACTCGTAGCGCACATGGGTAATTAAGGAATGATATGATTTTCTTACTCGTCTATATGAATTTGGAAATGCTGTTCTTGGATAATCGTTTTGATGTTGCCTGATCGAA
>NC_068988.1:81340383-81341320 GCF_001194135.2 Octopus bimaculoides
TATATACTAGCAGCTAAACCCGGTTTCACCCGGTCTGTTTGGATGATGTGGCGGTGATTGTTTTCGGTTAGGCATAATCTATAACAGCGTTTCTCAACCTGATCATTTCGTGTCCCGTTTCGATTGGAGCCTCCAGCTGTATGAAGATTTCACCCACTCCTGTCAGAAAATGGCTTCAGGAGTTCTGAAGAAAGAATTTGTATGTAGTCTATTTATGAGAGCTATTCTATTGAACGTCTGTCTAATCATTAAAAGATTTATTTAATTATGAACATAGAAAGAAATTATACATTAATCGCAATTTTTGCAAGCAGTGGGTGGATTTGTTAGATGGAAACTGAGAGAAGCCTGTTATATATTTGTGTGTGTATGTGCATGTGTGTGAGTGTGTGCATGCATGTGTGTGTGTATTTTACATTTGTGATTCTCCAAAAATCACTGAGTTTCAAGCAGTGACATTGTTGTCGTTTCCTCTGTCAAAAAATCCTTGTTGACCTGCTTTGCACTTTTGAGGGCACGTGGTATAAGAGACCCCTTACCTGAAAACAGGTAAGCAGCAAGAAAGGCATCTAGTTGTAAAACAATGCCTAAGTAATGTATTTGTTTAAAGCATGCCAGCTCGGGAAAAAAAGATATAAATTCGAACCAACACATCAAAAAGACAAAAAGGATATCAAGCAAAAACAAGCCAACATATATATTATTACACACATACACATATACAAACATACACATACACACACATATGTTTGTAATTACATACATGTAATAGGCTTTCAACGGAAATCTTCTTAAGGAATAATTCAACAATTCTTGTAATATTAAAATACCTTTTCCCTGGTTGCACATTACACACACATACACATACATACATGTATAAAATCTGATTATATGTATGTGTACACGTATACATATATATATATATATATATATATAT
>NC_068988.1:81341330-81342269 GCF_001194135.2 Octopus bimaculoides
ATATACATACCTACACACACACACACACACACACACACACATATATATATGTCTTCTGTTATCACTTAGAATCATATCAGTAGAGTACATTCTCATGAGATCTACACCTTTCAAGTATCTTAAATTTCCCCACTACAACAATTCGCATTTACTGCTTGTTTTTCTGATAATTCATTTTCCATTACATCTGTCTTGTAAAATATTCCCAGGAAGCAACTAATTTCTTTACTTTTTCGTTATTTTCTTTCTTCTTATTTTTTTGGTGTGTTTTTGAAGCAAAGAAATATGATTTTTCTGTTTATCTTCATTCTTTCTACTTCCCATCCACCACCATTGTTAATGACAAATGAATACATTCGTCAAATGATGAATGCAATTTCTCCATCTGAGAATCTGAAAATGACAAACACAGCTAAAAATGTCTCCTACATCTAACAATATTGTAAGTCTTCAAAATAAAGACATAAAAATTTGAAAAATAAATGAAGTGATAAAAAATAATTTATATATAAAGGAAAAACAATCTCTGGGTTGGTGTCAATGTAGAAATGGTACCCATAATTCAACTGAGTACAACCCAAACTTCCTTTTTTCCAGCCTTGTTCCCACTCTCTCCTACTCATTTCATACATTGTCCGCAATTAGGGCAAGGTCCTCTATGCTGATGACCTTGCCCTAATTGCGGAGTCACTATCAGAACTAGAGGAGAAGTTTCAGGTGTGGAAGCAAGGTCTAGAATTGAAGGGCCTTAGAGTCAACCTAGCTAAAACCAAAATCCTAATAAGTAGGAAGGTAGATAAAACACAAACCCCTTCAGGTAGATGGCCCTGCTCAGTATGTAGAAAAGGAGTAGGTAGTAACTCTATAAGATGTACCCGGTGCAAGCTATGGACACATAAGAGGTGCAGCAACATCAAAGGCAGGTTAACTAGCAAGTTA
>NC_068988.1:81342786-81343540 GCF_001194135.2 Octopus bimaculoides
CATTGCCAGTGCCCCTGGACTGGTTCTTGTGCGGGTGGCACATAAAAGACACCATTTCGAGCGTGGCCGTTTTCGTGCGGGTGACACGTAAAAGCACCCACTACACTCTCTGAGTGGTTGGCGTTAGGAAGGGCATCCAGCTGTAGAAACTCTGCCAAATCAGACTGGAGCCTGGTGTTGCCATCCGGTTTCACCAGTCCTCAGTCAAATCGTCCAACCCATGCTAGCATGGAAAGCGGACGTTAAACGATGATGATGATGATGATGATGTAATCCACCTTGACAATTCACACCCTGACACTTCTTCCCCACTATGATTATTTACCCCCTCCCTCTGTTCTAATGTCAGTAGCTACGTAGGTCCTCAACAACAACAAGCCTGTTCTCTTCTGGTTCTTTCTCAGACTTTGACCCCTCATCTCCTTGTTTAAATCTACCTCCCCCTTTACTGTAGCTCCACTTAGTGAAAAGGGATTTTTGTCTTGCAGGTTACATGATGGCTTCAACTTGTGCTTATGCTACAAAAAAAAAAAAGACAAAAAAAAAACAAGCACCCAGTACACACTGTAAAGTGGTTGGCATTAGGAAGGGCATTCAGCTATAGAAACCTTACCAATAGACATGGGAGTAGATTGCAATCCTTGGACCACTCGGACTCTGTCAGACCATCCAGCCCATGGAAGCATGGGGGCATGGACGTTAAATGTTAATGCAACCATAACTAACACTGTGAAACAGAAACAGTTTCCTGAAT
>NC_068988.1:81344471-81353270 GCF_001194135.2 Octopus bimaculoides
TTACGTTTTGGTATCACGCTATATTTCATGTTGAGAACAATTTAGGTCTTATTAGACACAAGATGTGATCTATTTCTAGCACATTGAATGTCCACGTTAGTGGTCAACGTCATATATAAAAATATATATACATATATATATATATATATATATATATAGATAGATAGATAGATAGATAGATAGATAGATAGATAGATAGATAGATAGATAGATAGATAGATAGATAGATATACATATACATATACATATACATACACACATACTATATCTTTATCCACTTATTCAGTGTTGAACACACATTTTCATTGTTCACCCACCCATGCTAGCATGGAAGGCAGACATTAAACGATGATGATAATGATGTTGCTGATGATTACAATACTGAATTTCCAAGTTAAAAATCCATTTCGGGTCTGACTTTTCTTTTCATCATTTCAGAGGCCAGTAGAGTAAAAGAGTAATGAGAAACCGTGTACTGGGCATGCCCTTTCCCTCTGTCCTGCTGAATTAAAAATAAAAAAAATGATTGAAGAAATGAATACTTAGAGGTGAAGGAAAAAGCAACAAAATTTTCTTGCAATTATACCTCACCACCATTTAAAAAATAACAAACATAGTTGATATTGTTATTTGCTACCTCCTCTTTTCCATTCTTTCCAAACCTGTCTCTACTCTTATATGGCCCTGTCAACCTCACTGTTCCACCAAATTGTTGCCCTTGCTCTGTCAGAGATTTTGCTCCATCCACAGATTTGGTCTGTCACCCAGCAGATTGCCTGTAAGAACTTCCAGTTGTCCTCTATGTCATATGTCTTTATCTCTTCCTCATAAATACATATATACATGTGTGTGTGTTTGTGTGTGTATGTGTTTGTGTGTGTGTTTGTGTGTGTGTGCTTGTGTGTGTGTGTCTGTGTGTGTGTGCTTGTGTGTGTGTGCTTGTGTGTGTGTGTATAACAATAATAAAAAAAATGAATGGATTATATGGTAACACTCAATCATTTCATTAAGAGATTTTATTGCATTGTAAGATCGCACAAGTAGGTCTGTATGAAGTACAACAGCTATAAGATACTACAAAACACAACAGAGAACCTATCAAATTATCATACTGCTCTGTATTGCAAAAGAGCAAATATCAACAGTACTGCATGTACTGTTCAAATCAAGAAAACCAATAGTTCAAAAATGGAATGAAGCTGGAATTAACCAGAAGCAGAGGTAACTCAATTAGGTTGTCATAGAAAGTAGACATTAGGAAAGGAAATGGGCAGACATATAAGGAATTGTTGCCTAAACATTGATTAGAATATAAAAAAACAAAACAAAGGCCAATAGTAGAGACATTTAGCAAACAGAGAGAGAGAAAGAGAGAGAGAGATGAAAGAATAAAATGCTGAGATATCTTTGGTGATAATGACGCAAATAATAACAATTAAAGAGAAACAGAGTATGATTAGCTAGAGCAAAATCAGAGACCTAATTGAACTAAATACACTTTTGATTGGCCTGTTAGATATTTGAATTGTTGGTTCTCTTGACTCAATTGGCACATGCCATTGGACTATGCTGTCCAACATATTGATAGTTACTCTAATGCAATACGAGTAACTATCTGATGAGTTGATAGGTTCTCTGTTGTGTTTTGCGGTATCTTATAGATGTTGCGTGTCACATATGCCTGCCTGTACACTGTTATAATGCAATAAATTCCCTTAATGAAACAATTACACCAATACTATATATTCCATTTCTTTGTCCTTTTTCACTACACTCAAATTCTCTTCAACTTTGGATACTCTTGGAGTTGTGGATTACCGAACATGAGTGAACTTCATGGATTGTCTACCTGTTGTTTTGTGCTTTACTAATCGTCATCAATATGGTGTACTTCACTTTGATATGCTTCTGTTTTAATTCATCTAGCAATCTGTCTGTCTGTCAGTCTGTCTGTCTGTCAGTCTGTCTGTCTGTCTGTCAGTCTGTCTGTTTGTCTATCTCCCCCCCTCTCTCTCTGTATATACATATATATACATACATACATACATACATACATATATATATATATATATATATATATATATATTAGTTTCAGCTCAAACCTGTGGCCATGCTGGGGCACCACCATTTCACTACACTGTTATTATTGAGAACCTCCTCTAATATGTGGCATTTGGTGAATAAAGGAGTTTGATGTTGCTACCCTCATTTGCACCTCTTGCCACGAGGTAGGTTCATCTGGGACTTTTGACAACACCTACATCCACTTTGTGTAGATCCCTCAGGCTCTTTGGGAGAATATTAAAAAGCTGTGGGCCTCTGAAACCCAGGTTTTTGCAGTAACTGGTCCTGAAGTGCGACGGCATTGCTGGAATCTTTGGTACTGTGCAGTGTCGACCCGTTCTGGCATTTGTGTAACTTTCAATGCCAAAATTTGGTACAATTCCTTCCAAGATCTTCCAGATGTGTATTACTGCATACCTCTCCTGCCTTCACTCCATTGGCCACTACCACCTGACTTGCAGAAAGTCATGTAACCACTCTCCAAGTTTTCCAGCTATGCAGAGATCACACAATTTGTGGCATATCATACCATGATCCACTTTATCTAAAGCTTTTGCAAAGTCAAGATATACTACATCCTCATTTGAGTTGTTGAGTAACTGCCTCAACACCTAGTTGCAGTGCTGTAAGAGCTGGATCAGGCAGCTTCTACCTGGTTGAAAGCCGTGCTGGGTATCACCCAGCAAGTCATTTTCCTCAAGGAATGTAATTAGTTTCCCTCTGACTATCCGTTCTATGACTTTGCTGATGTGTGAAGTCAGAGAGATGCATCTGCTCTGCTTCCTCCTTTATGGATTGGGCATATTATTCCCTCCTTCAGCTTGCTTGCCAGCCTGCCATTTGCAAGAAAGCTCTGGAAGAGGATCTGGAGGGGTTTTGCCAGGGCTTGCTTACACAATTTGAGGAGGATTGCTGGGAAACCATCAGGACCAGCAGTTGAGTTTATGTCCACTTCATCTATTGCTAGTAGTACATCTTCTTCGCTAATGTCGATGTATTCCATCATAACTGTCTCGCTGGTTATAGGTGAGGCAGCAAAGAAATCCACTGGTTTGTTCACTTGTCTGTGTTCCAACGGGGTGGTAAAGACACTTTTGAACTTGTCATTCAGTACTTCACTGATCCTGGTTGAACTATCTGGGAGGGAGCCATCCTTTTGAAAGAGGGGTCCTATTTTGCAGCGTACTGAGGCTGTTTCTTTGGCATAATGAAAGAAGACCTTGGGTTTGACTTAATGTTTCTTATAACCCAGGCTTCTTTGTCTGCTTTCTCCCTCTATACACACACACACATGTATAAATATATATATATATATAGAGAGAGAGAGAGTTTTTGTAGTGATGTACAGATATTGTATATTTAGAATAATAAGGGAGTCAGAATGTTAGATGATTATATATATATTTTTATTTATTTATATTTTATTTACAATTTTAGCATTTTCTTCCATTATCAGATTTATCAAAAAGTTGTTTAAGGTTAGATTTCTTGGCCTTTTTATATATATAAAAAATTTTGTGGGGGTTGCCAATCAAGGGAGAACAAAAAAATTTTTTGAGAAGGAGAGGAGGTAAAGAGGCGGGGCTTTTGTATTGGTATGGTCAGACTTGTTCGTTTAGTACTTAGTGGCTTTTTAAGGTGGGGAAGGAAGGAAAAAGAATTTTTGTATTTGAATTGGTCAAGGCTTTAATTGAAAAACCAGACGTTGTTTTTGACTTTCTTCTGGAAAAATTATAATTGCATTTCCAGGTCTTGTTCTTTTGTATTCATTAAAGAATAGTTGTATGGATGTGGTCAACTTTTTTTGATGGAAATTCTAGATGTTTTCAAAAGGGTGATTTTTTTTAGTTCCCTATACACTCACACAGCAATTATGTATATAAATTAGCAGTGGGGTGGGGGATGGGTGTTCCAGAACTGAATAAAAGTTAATTGGAGTAAGTTCAATTGGCTATTACCTCTGCTTGCTTCCTCAAAATCAAGGGTAAATTGAAGGATGTTTGAGTGTGATGCATCTTGCAGCATGGCAGCAAGATGTGAACCATAAAAACTGGAGGGCCTGTGAAGACTAGAAAGAAATAAAGTGTACATTCTCCCTCATTTGTCTCTTTCCTGCTTATTGTGCCCTTGTCTAATATGGTCTCTGTTAATCATTCACCTATTACTCTCTATCAGCAATAAACCAGTGTAACTTCAATAAGGTATGCAAGGCAAATTCAGCCCCTCCTTTACCCTTACCACTTTGAGTATCCAACTCCCTTACTTTCATATTGACCCCCAACAATGTTCTTCCCTTTTCCCCTTCTCTCCCTCATCCATTATTTCTTCTTATCACTGTTCTCTCAGTCACTCTCTCCATTTTCATCAGCTCACAACATTAAATTAGCTTCTTCCATTATACTTTTAATTTCTGCTCCTTCACCAACAGTAATGGTGCCCCAAAGAGATACCCAGCACACTTTGTAAGTGGTTGGTAGAATGAATCAAACAGTGATACCGCAGGGTATGAGTGGTCTCTTCTGTCTTGCCACTGGCAGGATACCTTCTATCATGCTGGTGTCATGAAAACTGTACTAAGTATATTCTGTAAGGTGGGTTGCTGTTAGGAAGGGCATTTAGCTAAAGAAACCAGGTCAAAACTGAAACATTGGAACAAGACATTGTCCTCCAACCCATTGAACCCTGTTAAACCATCCCATTCCAACAAAGAAAACTAATGCAAAATGATGATTATGCAGCGACCATCTAATTGAGACACATTCGTTATTTTCTCTCTCCATCTTTTTACTATCCTCGTCCATTCTTTCTGTAGAAGAGTATATGCTTGAAATATAAGACTTTTCCTTCTATTTTACCTGATTGTAAACCTAATACACTCTATTTTTTTTTACCTTGTCTTTGTGTTTTTTATTCATTTTTTCCCCTGTGCATATATATGTATAATCATCATCATCATGTATATATATATATGTTTTCATGAGTTTATTTCTGGTTAAATCTGATGTTAAAATAGGAGATTGCCTAATAACCTGTTATGACTGGTAACAATACAAAAATATTCCAAGTGTGACCCATCCAATTTATACATCCACTTAATACACCATTTAAAAACCAACCAGTTAATATACCATTTAAAAACCAACCAGTTAATATACCATTTAATATAAGGTTAAAACATGTACAAGTAGCAAAGATCAGTCTCATGAAATTACTGCGATCAACCTTCAGTACAAAGGAATACCAAAGACTTAATCCAGGATGCAAAATAGTCCTTATTGAATACCTCAAGTACATCGTCTAATGATATCAGGAAGGGTATCCTGGCATTAGGAAGAGCATCTAGCTGTAGAAATTATACCAAAGCAGACACAAGAGCATGACACAGTTCTCTGACTTAATGAATTCTGTCAAACTATCCAGCCCATAACAGCATGTAAGACAAATAATGTTAAAAGCTAGTGATGATAATGATGTTCACATTCAGTCAATGACAATATTACATTCTGGCCTTCCGTACTAAAAGTTGATAGAAATAATTCTATGGAGCCTGTGTAGGCTCATGTTGTAAATAACAATCCTCTGGCATTTTAGCACAGCATAAATTTTCCTGATGACTCATCAAGTTTCAAACAGTACATGTGTATGGATCTGGAGGTTATCCAGCCAAGATCTTGATATAAACAGACTAAAACCAACAGTCCAACATGGAAATGTATCTGTTATGCTTTGAGAAACTATTTGACACAGTGGGAATACAGACTTATCTTAGTGTGTTGGTAACATTAATTCAGACAATTACATTTCCGTCCTTGAATATGGACAAATTGTTTGCATTCTGGATTAAGTCTTTGACCAATTTGGTCAAGTGATCAAATTGAAAATAGCAGCTGCCTCTTCGTGGAAAAGTGAGCTCCATATCACACAGTAAAAGAAGACAAAAGGATACAATGGTATCAAACAATATCTTTGGTTGAGTCAGTCCTCTGACATGAGCCCCAGAAAACACACAGTGGTTAATATGAAATAATAACTTGATTAAATTACAAAAAATAAAACCCCCAAAATGTAGTAACACAATTAGAATTGCTGAATAATTTATGTCAAGCTCTTATTTCAGAACTCATTAATTGTCTGTTTAGACAAGTGGCTAATCTTAAAGTAACGAAAGGAATGTCAACAGAGTATTAATAATTAAACCTTAATTATTTGAAATTTATTTTGTACACAACATTTACAAATAAAGTTTTCACTATAAAGTAAATATTAAAAAATTGTTAATGCTTAAAGATGAAGTAAATAGTAAAAAAGCAATAAAAGCCCCAAATCTTACAAACCTGCAGGTACAATTAAACAAAAGATCAAAGTAATCCTGGTGCGCTGAATGCATGGTTTCAATTCCTGATAATGGATGTGAAAGTACAAATTATTTGCTGCACATTAATCAGAAATCCCAAGTCTAGTAAAAAGAAAGGAATATTGAACAGAGACTGTGACAAACACCATAACATGTTGTTAGGTTCATAGTGACTTATTTCTTAACCCTTTAGCATTCAGATTTCTTTGTCAAACTTATTGCTTATCTATTCACATTCTTCTGAATTAATCACACATTATTTTGTGGCTTCAAGATTTCAATGGTGTGTTTGCATGGTTTTAGAAGGACATTATAGGGTATGTGCGAGAGGTTGGATCTGATCAGTTTTAACATAAAACAAGTAGAATATTTGGGCTGCATATGGCCAGTTTAAATGTTAAAGGGTTAAACTAGGTTTGATTTCTCTTCACTCATATTGCTGAAGATGAGGGTTCATGCCCCATAAGCAACCTTTTTTTTTTTTTTTTTTTCATCCAAAGGTGTTTTTAACACAATATTCTACATGTTATTATTTAAACCCTTCATTATCATATTTATGTTGATATACAGAGCTTTTGCTTCAATTAATTTTGGAAATAATGAAGAATTTAGAAAAAATAACTTTGCCATCATTAAGCTTGTTAGAACATATTTTAACATGAAATTTTGAGGGAAAGTTTTGGATCATTTTAAAACAAAAAGTTTGTTCCATAGAACAAAGGACAATATCAGGCAGGTTGATATCAAGAACGTTAAAGCTTTGTTTACTGTAAAAAATTATTTACTTATGATTATCACAATTTCCCTCAATACTCCTCTCACCTATAGTCAGACTTCTCACCTATATAAGAAATCAGTATATTTTATTGAGTAGAAATGAATTTATGCATAACAACTTCTTCAATTAAAGATGATTTTACAGCAAGAAGTATAATGTTAAACAAAATATATGATTTTTAAATTTATCAGTTTTCTTGCAATTTAAATATGATTTATTCAGAAATGATTTTATTAAAATTAAATTCTCATCTCTAACCAACTGTCCCTCTTCTTTCACACTCTCACGAACCTATCCATCCAGCCATCTTCATCTCTTTCATTCTATTCTCTGTCTGTCTGTCTTCTTATACTTTAAAGATATGCCCTGACACACCATCTCCACCATCCTTTCTCCTTTTCCTGATGAAGCAGCTGTGAATCTTCTCTGCTACAAGACACCTGTTCCTGTTTTTCCATCATACTTTAGCCTCTCAGCACATGACACAAAGCCATTTTCCTCAATGCTGCACCTCTCCTCTGCCAAGGGATCTTGTCTTGCAGGTTATATGGTGATGATTGAATATTTTGTTTTTTCCCCCTTCCTATACCCAGCTATTAATTCTTACTGGATTAACCCTTACTCATATATATTTTTAAACGTTAGTGTAAAAACAGAAGGAATTCAAGTTGTGAAAGATAAGAAAATTAAATAAAATATTTATTCTCAGAATTGGAAATAAACAATACAGATTATAATCATTTTGGAAATAACTAAAATGAAAGAAAGTTTTACTACTTTTAATCTGATATCTGAAAGGGAAGGATATTGGTTACTGGTTGCGATAGTACTGGGGAAACTTACAGGACAGAGAGATAAAAAGGAGTTTCAAAACTGATACAGTTAATGTGTGAAGAAGAAAAATAGTGGTTGGTGGTTTATGTCACGTAGGGAGACAGGTTAATATTGTTGATGAAATGATGACGATGATGATGATAATGATGATGACAACAACAATAATAGTGTGAATGATGGTGATGATGATGATAATAATAATCATAGCGATGATGGTCAAGGTGATGATAAGATTTCAAACCACAGATGGTGTTCTATTTGTTAATCTGACGAAGGTTTCAAAGTATTGTTTTATTGTTAATGATGTCATACACAAAACCAAAAGTAACTGCATAATCAAAATTTGATTTTGCTACAAACAAACACCTCTTTAAGGTACATACTTTTATGAATTCATATCTATCTATCTATTTAACTCTCTCTCTGTCCTGGCCTCTACTTCACTGCTATACCCTTCTGTCCCTTCCTCCTTGTTCCACTTCCTCCCTCACCATCCTCTCTGCTCTCGTGTGACCTGTGGTCAACTTTCTTTTCACTCCAGCCGCTGTGAAGGCAAGACGAACTACTAGCGTTCTACCTCAGATTTGTGTTTGGCCGTACGGCTTTTGAATGTTGTTTTCACTGTCCAATTTTTCCTGTCTTGGTTTGTGTTTGCCACCTTGGAATCCTCTGTTTAGTGGATTGATCCACTACTCAGGAAGAAACTATTCTAGAGTACGTTCTGTCTTATCTTCAAAACGTCTAGTTAGAATAGAGACAGCTGATGAAG
>NC_068988.1:81353557-81360088 GCF_001194135.2 Octopus bimaculoides
ATATATATATATATATATATATATATATATATAGAGAGAGAGAGAGAGAGAGAGAGAGAGATGTCTTAAAGGTATGAAAAACATGTAAGCAGATCCTAATACTCATTAGATACAGCATATACTGTCAGTCAAATAAGAGTGGTGATTTCAAAACACTAGTTAATCTGGTTGTACCACAAATAGATCAAAGAAACACATCACTATGATATCCATAATTCTGGGACTTTGCTTTTCTAGACTGTATTGTTAATGGCTGGGATTATTTCAGCTAAATACTTTTTAAGGTTATTAAGCTCAACCATAAGCTCTAACTCATACAGTAGTAGTCATACACACTTAGATATACACACTTTAGATATATATACACTCTATAAATATATATACATTCTATGAATTACATACACGTACAAATATATACACTCTATGAATATATATGCTCTTTTATTACCCACCAATAAACATTGATTTAGTGGTCACCCCTAATGCTAGCTGATGAATGTTAAGGGTTTATTTGTTTTGAAGAGATTCTAGCAAACAGCATTGGACATTTCTTTTTAATTCTTTCAGTCTGAGAAATGTTAAGGGAAGATTGAACTTAGAGTACTGAACTTGGTAAATCAAATGGCAGTTAATGAAGAATTGATCTGATGAAGAATGGTGAAACTTGTGAAATCTCTGAGGTTTCATAAAGACATGTGTTCTAGCTATCAATACTTATTGTCTAGTGTGAGAAAGAGAGGAGGAGAGATAGATAGATAAAGAGAGAGAAAGAGAGAGGGAGGTAAGGAGAGAGAGAGAAGGGAAGTAAATGGGATGCTATAGGTGCCACCCAGGAGGCCCATGAGCCAGAGAATGATATAATCTCATTGAATTTTAAAGAGATTGGTGATCTACTCCAGTAGAGCACCTGGGTCCAAGAGACATCCCAAAATGACACTTGTATTGAGATTATAGTAGACTGTACTTCAGAAGTTTAAGAGGATAAAGAATGATAGTATGAGAATTGGCCGAAAAGTCCATAGGCTGACCAAAATACTCATGGAATGTGACCAAATGAGATTTATTTTTCAATAGAGTTCTCCTTGCAGTCATTAAACTTCACATCACAGCACACATCGGTTTTTTCTGTGCTTGGATCCCATTGGTGAAGAAGCTTTCATCCTGTTCATCAAAATGGTCATCAACAGCAGATATGATATCATAATCACTGAGATACTGGTTCCTAGCTAAGGGTTTTTTCATGTTGGGGAACAGATGATAGTCAGATGGAGTGAAATCGGGAGAAATAGGGACGGTGATCTTTTCTACTCTAGGCACAAGGCCCGAAATTTTGGGGGAGGGGGCCAGTCAATTAGATCGACCTCAGTATGCAACTGGTACTTAATTTATTGGCCCCGAAAGGATGAAAGGCAAAGTCAACTCTGGTGGCATTTCAACTCAGAATGTAATGATTGGTGAAATACCGCAAAGCATTTCGCCTGGTGTGCTAACGTTTCTGCCAGCTCACCACCTTATAAGGAGGTTGATCAACCAGTTCAAAGCCACAATCATGCACAGCAGCCATTGAAAACCAATGTCTTGTGTGCTGGAGCATTGTCCTGATGAAACAAGATCTCACCCATTAATTTTCATGGGTTTTTGGTCTTGATTACCTTTTGTAACTGCCTCAACAAGTTGGCATAGTACTCTTCATTGATGGTTTGGCCCTTTTGAATATAGTCAATGCACACAATGCCTTTTGCATCCCCAAAAATTGTGCAGCACCTTCTCTGCAGATGAAACAACCTTGCCCTTCTTTGGAGCAGGTGAGGAGGGCTATTTCAACTGCATGGATTGTCTCTTTGTCTCTGGTTCAAAGTAATGAACCCAACACTCATCCTGAGTTAGAAAACGTTCAAGGAAACCAGCTGAAACTGCCTGAAACAATGTCAGATTTTCCCATGATGTGATCAGTCAAGCGCACTTTTGATTAGATATGAGATGTGGCACCCACTGATCAGAAACCATCATCATGCCAAGTTCATTGAGCAGAATATTCTGAACTTTCTCAAGGGATATGCTACTAGCATTGGCTATTTGAATTATAGTCAATCGCTTGTCATCCATCAGCATGTGATGAACACTATCAATGTTTTCCTCAGTTGCAGGACAATCAGACCGTGGGACATTTTCAAGACTCTCCCTTCCTCACCTTAAATTCAGCTGCCCAGTTTTGCCCTGTTTATAAAGCTGAAACATCATCCCAAAATGTAGCAACCATGTCAGCATGAATGTCCTTTAGGGATAAAACCAAAATGCCAAATTTTTTCCATTTTCAAAAGAAGCCACAGCAAATTACTTTTGAAATCTTTGAACAAATGTCAGTTTTCTTGGAAATAAACTATGTAGTTATTAATAAAAAGTAGTAAGAAGGGTTGAAATTAGTGCATACAAGATTTCACAGCATCACTTCTTCATAGTCAGCCTATGAACTTTTCAGCCCACCCTTGTAGATGAAGCAGAAAAAATACATAAAGATTTTTCACTTTAAAAAGCTTGGCAGTGATACTGTTATTTTTATTTCAATAAGGTGGTCCACTAGTGCAACTCAACCATTGATGTTGATTGTTTTTTATTGGGTTGCCTGGAAAGTTCATGCCGATTTATAGTAGCTTACCTTTCAACTTAATTGCCGTGAAACCACCTCAATTCTGGGAAGAGGGTATTTTCAAGTTAAAGGAAAGATGGAGACACATTGTGCAACAAAATGGTTCATATTTGGTTAATTAAAAATGTAATGGCAAGTATTCATTGACCTTTTTCTTTCTTTCAAAAATTGGCACGAACTTTCCAGACAAGCCAATAGTTAAAGCTATGGCTTTGACTCTGCCCAGAGTTTTCTCTCTTCTGTATTTCCCATTGAAGAAGGCCAGAGACATGTCTTGGAATCCACTAGCGGGAAGCATGGGGCAGATATAGTGTTTTTACACCTTTTACCATAAGACAGTATTTTTTTCTCCACAGTAAGTACAATGAATCTGCTTTTAAAATGTTACAACATATTTTAACTAACCTAAAGTCCATTTATACATACATACATACATACATACATACATACATACATACATACATACATATCTCTTTGGAAATCCAAGAAAAAGAGGATATCTGTGGACAACTGCTTTGAAACCTCCAGCTTCTATATCAAGACTGCGAATTCATATTCATATTCATATGAATAATAATTGGAGCATTAAGTTTTGTTAGTAAATGCTTAAAGGAGAATCTAGACACACTGGGATTATCAGAAAGAGAAATCGACTGACTAATTCGTACATCACAAGTGCAATCTATGAGTGGAACAGTAAAAATATGCAAGAATTTTCTCAAGTTCCAAATGTAAATTTGTCTGTGTTAACTACGTCCCAAAAATGTCCCTTTTCAGTGGAAGATTTATGATAATTAAAAAATAGAAGAGACACATACATACATACATACATATGTGTGTGTATCAGTATGTATATATATATATATTAAAGATAAAAAGGGAAGACGGAATGTACCAACGTAAAATTTATATTACCACAACAATTGTTTCATCTTCAAGGTGCACTGCTCCCTTGAGGGTGTGGAACAATACTATAATACCAGATGCAATGCACAGTGCAGGTGGTATAGTAAGGTTTTAAATTGGGAGATTTACATTTCAGTTTCACTGTATTGAGAGATTCTAACAGTTGGACTGATGCACAGACAAACAGATGCACACATTCTTACACTTAAATCAGTGAAAGGATATACAGACATACACATTAATAATTATAATCATGGGCACATGCCAGCACACACCTCATGTATGCATGTCAGCCAATCACACACGCACACAGCTATACACACATACAGAAACATGTCTACAGACACGGATACATCCCTCAGGGCACAAAGATTCACTCACCTAGACACATACTGAGATCACATCAACACTGCCACCATGGGACATATACACACACACATGCACACAGGTACACCCACAGACACACTCACACCCTCACACAATACTCACAGACTCCCACACACACACACACACACGCACACACCCACACCACAAGACATACAAATCCAAATGTACATTGACGCATGGCTGCAAGCAAGTACACTTATACACTCACACATTTATTGTTGTTGGCACTCCGTCACTTACGACGTCGAGGGTTCCAGTTGATCCGATCAACGGAACAACCTGCTCGTGAAATTAACGTGCAAGTGGCTGAGCACTCCACAGACACGTGTACCCTTAATGTAGTTCTCGGGGAGATTCAGCGTGACACAGACCCTTTTAATTACAGGCGCAACAGAAACAGGAAGTAAGAGTGAGAGAAAGTTGTGGTGGAAGAGTACAGCAGGGTTCGCCACCATCCCCTGCTGGAGCCTTGCGGAGCTTTAGGTGTTTTCGCTCAATAAACACTCACAACGCCTCGTCTGAGAATTGAAACTGCGATCCTATGACTGCGAGTCCACTGCCCTAACCACTGGGCCATTGCACCTCTACTACACACAATTATACACACAGGCTTATAGAAACATGTCGACTCTGCACATGCATGCACACAGAGATCGCATACACTCACAAGACTACTCAGGCACACATGGCGGCGAGCTGGCAGAAACGTTAGCACGCCGGGCGAAATGCTTAGCGGTATTTCGTCTGCCGCTACGTTCTGAGTTCAAATTCCGCCGAGGTCGACTTTGCCTTTCATCCTTTCGGGGCCGATTAAATAAGTACCAGTTACGCACTGGGGTCGGTATAATCGACTTAATCCGTTTGTCTGTCCTTGTTTGTCCCCTCTGTGTGTAGCCCCTTGTGGGTAGTAAAGAAATAGCACACATGCAGGCAACAGAACAATAAACAGTACATGGGCAATTGAAAACTGACAGGATTAAATATGTGATTTCATGGTCAATTATAAAATATGCAATACCCTACAACATACTTTCTAGAACCTGTGGATTGTGCTCTGAAGAATCTCTATCAATCTTGCTTACTAGGGAAAAGGTCATTAATAAATTAACTGAATGGATTATACGTTGTTTATATACCATAAAAGTCACCTTCAAATATTACCATCCTATAAACACAGCACCGGACCACCATAATTCACATTGAACTGTGAACACCATGCCCATGTACTGTTGTTCATTGTTCTCTTGCCTGCATGTGTGTCTGAGTAGTCTCATGAGTGTGTGCAACCTGTGTGTGCATGTATGTGCATAGTCGACATGTTTCTATATGCCTGTGTATGCATAAATGTAGTAAGTGGAAGTCTCTGGTGTGTACTGATGTGTGCATGTGTATGAATGTGTGTATAATTGCGTGTGTGTATAAGTGCACTTGCCTGCAGACATGTGAAACTATGGGTGCCAATGTCCATTTGGATTTGTATGTCTTGTGGTGTGAATGTGATGGAGTATGCATGCACATGTGTGTGTGTGTGTGTGGGGGTCAGTGAGTATTGTGTGAGGGTGTGAGGATATGAGTGTACCTATGTGAGTGTGTCTGTGGGTGTACCTGCGTGTGTGTGTGCGTGCATGTGTGTGTCTGCTCCATGGTGGCAGTGTTGATGTGATCTCTGTGTGTCTGGGTGGGTGAATCTTTGTGCCCTGAGGGATGTATCCATGTGTGTAGGTGTGTTTCTTATTTCTTTACTGCCCACAAGGGGCTACACAGAGGGGACAAACAAGGACAGACAAACAGTTTAAGTCAATTATATCGACCCCAGTGCATAACTGGTACGTATTTAATTGACCCTGAAAGGATGAAAGGCAAAGTTGACCTTGACAGAACTTGAACTCAGAATGTAGTGGCAGACAAAATACCGCTAAGCATTTCGCCCGGTGTGCTAATGTTTCTGCCAGCTCACTGCCTTGTGTGTAGGTGTGTTTCTGTATGTGTGTATAGATGTGTGCCTGTGTGATTGACTAACATAAGTACATGCGGTGTGTGCTGGTGTGTGCCCTCGTGTATAATTGTTAATATGTGTGTCTGAATGTCTTTGCATTGATTTGAACATAAGAATGTGTGCTTCTGTTTCTGTGTGCATTTGTCTAATTGTTAAAATCTCTCAATACAGCAAAACTCAAACATAAATCTCCCAGCTTAAAACCTTATTATCCCACCTGAGGAGTCTTCTATGCACTGTACATTGCATCTAGTGTTCTTGTATTGTTCCACACCCTCAAGGGAGCAGTGCATCTTGAAGAGGAGACAACTGTTGTGGTAATATAAATTTTTCGTTGGTACATTCCATCTTCTCTTTTTAACTTTAATATATACTCAGAGTCTATCCTGGAATTCCTGGAATTATTACAACGATGTTTGCTAAGTATTGCTGATGATGCTTGGTAGCCATAAGTGGTAAACATGCTCTGTGGACACACAACCTGGTTTCGATATTGTGTTTAACACATTCTTAACCTTAATTATTTAACCTTATATATATATATATATATATATATATGTATGCATAAATATACATATATATATATATATATATA
>NC_068988.1:81360111-81366261 GCF_001194135.2 Octopus bimaculoides
CATATATATATATATAAATGAAACATTCAAACACTGAGATTTGAAGTTAGATGTTACTACTGTTCATATCATCTGTGGATAAATTCTAAATTTGATGATATCACCAGCAGTGACATGGGCAGAACGCAGTTATAATAGCTTTAAATAGTTATGAATTATAAATTTGCACGAAGCGTAATGATGCTTAACAAGCATCTACCTGCTAGAAATAAGAGCTAAGTCTTAGATTAATCCACCGTAGCGCACCAATATAACAGAGAAAAACAGTATGTTAGGAAAACAGAAAGAATTAAAATATTTGACACCACAAATAAAAATATTATGCAATTAGGGATATCCACAAACCAGGTTTCGGCTTTTGGGTATTTATATATATAATAAAATGAGAAAACAGAGAGGCGATTAATAATTTATTATTTATTGAATAAAATATTGACAAACATTCCTTACAGCTGTTTCAATTCAAAACCTCAGAAAATTAATTAAATAAAAAATTATTTGAAAGTCGATCTCTTCAGAGGTAGGTAAAGATATACAAAATAGGTGTTCAATTTCTCCGTTAACAGTTTGCAGCCATTCATATATATATATATATATATATATATATATATATATCTGAGAGATCTTCATGGAATAGGGGAAGCAACTTGATCTCCTGCTATCCAGAGTCCCACATGAACCTACACCATGGCAAAAACTCAAAAGAGGGCAGCAATATCAAACTTCCTGAAAAGGTGATAATACTAGCAGTGCCCCAGTATAGCCATGGCCTTTGGGTTGAAATGCATGAAAGAATAAAATATATATACAGGGTGTAGTGAATATATTGTCATCTAAATTGTGTAGAAATGAAAATAACACTGACATCTCATTTTAACAGATATATTTACCAACATTACATAAAGATATCTTGAAATATCAAAGTGTAAATTCATTCAATAAAATCGCCATTGGCTTCAACCACGACCTCCAGATGACTTCGGAATCTCTTGCAACTCTTCTGGACAGTCTCCTTGTTTAAGTTGGTAAATGCTGCCATAATCATTGCCTTCAGTTCATCTTTGGTGTTACAAGGAGTTTTGTTGGTCTCTTGCTCAACAGTGCCCCACACATAATAATCAAGGGGGTTGCAGTCTGGGGAGTTAGGTGGCCAGATGTTAGGTGTGATGTGGTTGCAGAAATTGTCAGACAGCCATGACTGGGTTCTCCTGTTTATGTGGCCAGACATAGGGTCTTCCAGCAGCCACTCTCTTGACCCAGGGCAGCACTACCACCTCCAGGTACTTGATGTAGGCCTGTGTTGAGTGTGAGGCTGTGTGAGAAGATGAATGGGGGCATAATATTGCTATCACTGGTGGTCACTCCAAACACTAGATGTTTGATTTTATCACTCTCAGTACATGTTCTTAGATTGCACTGTTCTCAGATTGATGCCGAAACACTCTGAAATGTTCATATTGGTACTTCCAGCATGACAGCCAAGAAGTACAGCATGTCATTTCCAAATTTCTGGCAGAGCGAATTGCTTCATGGTAGTGTTTTTCTCACAGAAGCTGCCCAACTGACCCTACTATACTGTGTAGTCAGCAAAATCAAAAGCAAACATTGAGCATGTACGAAATTAAAAATTTGAAATGGCAACAATCTACCCATCACACCTTGTATGTATATGTATGTATGTATGTATGTATGTATGTATGTATGTACGTATGTATGTATGTGTCCTGATATCGTCCCTTCTGACTATCAGCTCGTTGGACTGCTCAGACATCCTTTCTGAGTTTGTCAATTTGCTTTGAATGAAGAAATACAGAAAGTTGGTGCATAAATGGGTGCACGACCAGCTCATTCTCAAACCAAGGAATAAAAAATGCAACAGTGCTGGTTACATATATTAATAAACTAAAAATGTGGGATGAGGAATTTAGATTAGACTGGTCAGTCATAACGATAACAACCCTGTATAGAATCTAAACTGGAAGGTGTAAGTTAAGTATAAAGGAAGCAATCAGTATACTTTGTACAGACAAGAAAATTTTAATTTATAAAATCTCAGATGTTATAATTGTATGTAGGCATAAGTATTTAGTTACGTTTAAGTTTTTTAAAAAGTAGATAGGATAGAGTCTGATGTTATGAACATCGACTTGCCTTAATAAAATAATTAGAAAATTTTCCACTTTGGTTAGATTTGATCAACTTTAAGTATAAGCGTAAAATTCTTAATGCTTTGACATCTTAGTGATTCACGGGCTTAGAGTTGCATTCAAACTTATTAACATTCTATATATTTTGTAAGTTAGCTATCATTGTAAATTATAGATTACAAATATCTTGTGAATTTTTAGACTGCTAACATTCTGCATATATGGATTCAGCTTATTTCAAATTATTTTTAATTTCTTAATTATTTACTTATTAGCAATTCAACTGTTTTTTGAATGGTTAACTAAATTTGAGGCCCTCATTTTATTTTTACAAACACTTTTATTTTCATTCGCACAAATGTTTTACTTCACAACTTTTTTCACTTCAGAAAGTCTTTTTCTATATCCTTGCAAACTTTTTAAAAAATACTTTAACATTTAAAAAAAATCTAACACTACTCGATATGACCTCAGTTTCTGTAAGGACGAGATATTTTAAGCTTTCTCAAATTTTTAAACTATTTTAATCAATCTTTTTTTGTACCTCTGATGAGAGAAATGCAACTATTTGTATCAGGTGGAAAATTTGCTCAATACAAACGCATTCCTCAAAATGATTGTAATGTTTTGAACTGCTGCTTTTCTTTGGATTGTAATATTGGATCACTTGAAACCTAATATCTCGATGAACTTTTTATGTATTTTGTATTCCCACGATAAAGGAACTTGACCTATGAAAATCTGTCATCTACTTTGATCTATATATATATATATATATATATATATATATATATATATATATATATATATATACAATTGTTAAAGAGGACAACAAATGTTAAGGCCAGACAAACATCTCAAGTCATATACATTATTAATATTGGAAAAATTCAAAGTCTGACAGCTGTTTCTGGGATATCCCAAAGTATAGAATATTCTGTCATCAGAGACAAATAGGGAAAATGTAAAAGGTATAGATTAGTGAAACAATGACATAGGGGACAGGAGAAAAGGAATAAAGAAATGAAGAAGAAAGAAGCTTAAGTGTTTACAGTTCAACTTTCTGATAGTGTAGACGTTGGTCAATAAATCCTTAAGTGAAATCTCATGTAAATCTATGTATGGTTATAACCTTAATAGTGTAAAATACTGTTAATATCCAGAGATAAACATGAACCTATCGAAGTTTTGTAAGAGAATGGTAGCAGAAGTGGCTATTAAGGGAAAAAGAGAAAGAAAAATAAATAGAAAGAAAGGAAGGTGTTGGTAGTGAAGCAGGAAGTACAGAAATTGGAGGAGTAAAGCAAGGATCGGTATGGAGGATAAAATAAATTATATAAAAATATAATGTACAAAAACAAACAAGATAAATAAATATATAAGAGTAAGTAAGGAAAGAGGAAGAAGTAAAGGAAGATAATGTAAAAAACAAAATAGAGTAAGATGAAAGGGATTCAAAGAGAATAGTAGGTGCCAGTGCTATTCCTCTAGTTTGTAGGGGTTGGGGAGGAAATCTAGTAGTAAGTGTTTGTGTCTGTTTTATGGCTAAGTTCAGTGGCTGTAGAAATATTTTTAGCTATGGGGGTATGAGTGTGTAGGTAGTTGTGAATGGAGAAACCAAGTGAATGTTAAATTATTTAGGAATAAGAGTTACAGCTAAATATTAGGGGATTTAATAGGTTAAGGTTTAAAAATAAATTAAAGAATTAACAGTTATCTTGTAAGGTACTAAAGTAGATAGAAGCGATATACAAGGATATGTATTAACGATCATGGAGGTATGTGTGTGAGTGTTATGTGTAGTGGGTAAGTTTACATTTGGACTTTTGGAAGAATTTAAAAGTGTGGAAAAATTTGTGTGAACTATGGGTTAAAATTTTGACTTGTGGACTTTGCCTAAAAGAAGCCCCCCCCCCTGCTCTGGGAATTGAACTCAATACCTCATGATTGTGAGCTTAACACTCTAACCGCCTTCACTAATCACCTGTGTAGGCTACAGTGAAATGCTGGTCACAAAAGTGAAATCAGCAATTCACACCAAATGTTGAGGCCTATTGTGAAATCAAATGTTAAGTTTGCCTGACAATGCACACCCACATATGGCTGCCCACACTTTTGAAACTTTTGAAAGTTGGGTTTTGGGTTGGTGGAACACCCTGCATGGAGTCCTGGTATTGTCCCTTCTGACTATCAGCTCCTTGGACTGCTCAGACACTCTTTATGAGGTTGTCAATTTGATTCGAATGAAGAAGTGCAGAAAGTTGGTGCATAAATGGGTACATGACCAGCTGAAAATCTTCAATAGAATAAGCAAGTTTGTTGTCTGCTGGAAGAAGTGCATTGAAAAGCAAGGAGACTGTCGAAAAATGATGCAATTGTTCAACCCTTGCTTTTGTTTTAATAAATTACAGAAATTTCAGTATGTATAATCTTCAACTTATATTCATGTGTGTGTGTGTGTGTGTGTGTGTATAAAAACAAAGCAAAATATGGAACAAGAATGTAACAGGTGAAAACAAAACATTCAGACAGTTAGACGATTCAAAAAAGGACAGGAAAGAACAAGGAGCTTTCAATCATCAGTCAAGTACCAAATTGTCTTTGCAGTTTTGGCCGATTACTCTCAGCACTGCTCTAATCCAGCTGGTCCCAAGAAAATCTAAGCTAAGAGCACTAGATTCTTTGGAAGAAAGCAAGCGAATGTATACAAAAACATGGACGAAAAGCTGGAGAAATGATACACAATTACAAATACAAACAACAGGACATTAACAACAGGTGTCTTTCAACTAAGGATGAATTAAATTAAGATGGCGTGTGTGGAAGTGAAGCCTTACAACAAGAACATAGAAGATGAAAGTCATGGGAAGGAATATAAGAGATGCTTCATTGATGGTAGTTGAACCAAGAAAGAAAGGTCAGACTTGGCCAAACACCAGTCATGTGGAAGGAGAGGAGAGTATTGGGTAGAGGGATTGAAGAATTAGGAAGGGACAAGAAAGAGAGAAAAAGGAAAGAGACAGAGTGAGGGAAAGTGATGAGAATGAAGGGAAGGCCAAGAAATGTGAGAGAGGGTGGGAGCGAGAAAAAGAAAAGTGGAAGGAATGAAGAAAGTGAGAAGGGGGCTAAAGGAAAGAGTAAAAGAGTCGTACGGAATTTAGATATACATATATGTACTTATATACAGGAGACCAAAAGTGTACATATGCCACAATAGGTATATATAAAAAACAAAACAAAAAATGGAACAAGAACGTTACAGGTAACAACAGAACATTTGGACAGTTAGACGATACAAAAAAGGACAGGAGAAAACAAAGAGGGGTCATTCAGAGTTTTCAATCTTCAGTTGAGTACCAGATCATCTTTGTAGTTTCGACCGGTTACTCTCGAGACTACTCTAATCTGGCCAGTCACAAAAAAATCTAAGCTAAGAGCACTACATATATATTCTAGACTACCATGGAGGCACAATGGTCCAGTGCTTAGGGCAGCGGACTTGTGTTCGTAGGATCATGGTTTCAATTCCCAGACCGGGCGTTGTGAGGGTTTATTGAGCGAAAACACTTAAAGCTCCACGAGGCTCCAGCAGGGAGTGGTGGCGAACCCTGGTGTACTCTTTCACCACTACTTTCTCTCATTCTTTCTTCCTGTTTCTGTTGTACCTGTATTTCAAAGGGTCAGCCTTGTCACACTCTGTGTCATGCTGAATCTCCCTCGAGAACTACGTTAAGGGTACATGTGTCTATGGAGTGCGCAGCCACTTGCACGTTAATTTCACGAGCAGGCTGTTCCATTGATTGGATCAACTGGAACCCTCATCGTCGTAACTGATGGAGTGCCACGCCACCACTAGACTACTTGTAACCTGTTGGAACACCTGGAAAGTCTGAGTTTCCCCAGAAAAGGAAAGATTTGGCTGCTATTTCTTGCACAGTCTGCTACCATGTAACAGGTATTTCGAGTCCTTTATTGCAAATAGCTGTATACACACCCACACACA
>NC_068988.1:81366308-81366839 GCF_001194135.2 Octopus bimaculoides
ATATATATATATATATGTATATATATGTATATATATATATACACATACATACATACATACATACATACATACATACATACATACATATATATACATACACATATACATATGTAAGATAGAAAATTGGTTGGCACTGGAAGGGTTCCACACAATTCCTTACATAAATGTTAGAGGAAAATTATCGGAACAAGAAAACATCCGAACATAAAAACAATCCTTTTATTTTGTATGTACAAAAATTTACATCTTGGGACAATCAGTAGCCAGGTCTGGTGTGGAAGCAGTAAAGTCGGAGCTAATCATACTTTGTGAAGGCATTCTTCCCAGAACTCCAGCTACACAGAGCTGGTCAAATACCAGTCAGCAGCAAAGGCAAACAGAGAGCTACTGAGGACACGTCTGCATAGTTCAGCGGCTGCATCTCGAGCCCGAGATACAAGAGAACTCTGCTGCTGCTAGTTTTCTGCGCATGCGCATCAGGGACCTTTCGGCAGGCATTCCAGAAGGTTCCAACCCTGTGCATGCATGCTG
>NC_068988.1:81366849-81371556 GCF_001194135.2 Octopus bimaculoides
AGGCATTCCAGAAGGTTCCAACCCTGTGCATGCATGCTGGGACCCCCAAAATGACGTCACTACAAGGCTCCCCCTCGAGTGCGGAAGCACGAAACAGAAGACTGTAGTGGCTCCAGAAGACAAGATGGCCACCGATCACCCAGAAGATGTGGCACACAATATGACAACTCAAATATCAATACAAAAAGGAATAAACATGCACAACAATTGTTTTTTTTTTTACAAAATGTTCAAGAGTAAAAAAAATGAAATGGGCCAAGAGAGAAAAAATGAATGTCAAATGTAAACTGTTTTTGAAAGTTTCTTGGGCCAGTGAACAGTTCGGCCTGATCTTGTAATGTAAGGTTTGCTCGAGGCAGGCTGCGACAACGAAGGTGCTGTTATTGGTGCTGGTGTTGTCAAAGGTGCATGTGTAGGTGATGGTATTGTCAAGGGTGCATGTGTAGGTTCAAAGGTGGGTGTGGCAGTGGTGTCATCAAAAGATGTGAACACCTCAAAATATGCCTTTTTAAGCCTCAGCTGGCACAAAGAAGTAGGAGGCGTGATACGCTGAATTGCATCGACTTTAGACGAAGAGGTTTGATGTCATTTGAGTCAATATGGTGGCCGAGAAAGTCAAGAGAAGATTGCCCGAACACACACTTGCCTGGATTAATGCGCATACCATAGTCGCAAAGGACGCTGAAAAAGCTGAAACAAGTGCCGGAGATTATTCTCACGTGTGTTGTGATGAGGATATCATCGACATAATTGAACACCAAATCAAGTCTGCGGACAACTTCATCTATAAAATGCTGGAACGTGCTAGTAGCTTTTTGCAAACTGAAACTCATGTATAAAAACTCAAAACAACCAAAAGGAGTGGTAATGGCAGTTTTCGGAACATCGACTGGGTTGACCAGTATTTGGTGATAAGCATATATAAGGTCAACTTTAAAAAAAATTGTACTGTCATGAAGATGCGCAAAAAAATCCTGGAGATTCCTTATAGGATATCTGTCAGGTACTGTTACTGAACTGAGACGCCTATAATCCCCCACCGGGTGAAAATCAGTATCCCCTTTCCGAAACTAAATGAATGAGAGATGCCCATGGGCTGGTGGAGGGGTGTATCAGGCCAAGTTGGAGAATATGCTCAAACTCAGCCCTAGCCGTTTTGAGACGGTCAGGTGCAAGACACCATGGGCGCAAAAAAGCAGGCGGCCCAGTAGTGGTAATAAAATGGAAGGTTGAGTGTGCAGGTTTTGCCGGCTGAAAAGTGATGTCAACTAGCTCCGGAAAAGAAGCCAAAAGAGAATGAAAAGCATCTCCAGAGGTGTCAACAAAAGATGTCAGGCTAAGAGCTGCATTGGTAGATCCTCTTGTCAGCGTAGAGAGCGAAGTCGAATTGTCGACGAGCCTCCGACGCCTGACATCTATCAATAAATCAAAATGATTTAGAAAATCAGCACCCAAAATAGGATGCGGAATGTCAGCAATGACAAAATCCCATTGAAAATCTCAACAACGATTGATGTTGAGGTGTAAAGAAATCTGACTGAATGTGCTATGGGAGACGAGTCAATAGCAATAGCGTGCAGAATAATAGAAGAGCGTTTTGGCTTGTCTGTAATGAGACTAAAAGGCCAAATGCTACTACAAGAACCGGTGTCAATCATGAAGAATTTCTTCGACACCAGATCTTTCACAAAGAATGCACGATAACTAGAAAGGGAAGAGGAGGAAGTTGACGTGCCCAACTCCTCCGAAGCTAGTTTAACTGTTTGAAACTATAAGGCTGGATGCACTTGTACGCTTTGTCTCCAAATCTGGAGTGGTACCAACACAGCCCGGAGTGTGACCGAGAGGTACAAGAGACAGAACGACTGCAACTACGTGAACATGAAAAACGCTTGCTACTGCGGCACAATGCGTCCATCCTTTTAGTGAGAGTGTCCAGCTTTGCAGAAAGATCATCATATGACAAAAGAGAAGATTTAGCTGAGGCTGCTGCAGAGGCCTCAGAGCAGACGCAAGCACCACGCGACGATGGTTGTGCAGAGAATTCAATTATTTTATCCGCCATAGTGGCGATTTGGTCCACAGTGTTGGACTCAAGGGCTGTGGCCAGAATAGTTTGTAGGCTGGAAGGCAACCTTGAGAAGAAAATCTTCCTAAGAGTGTAAGTGCCCCGAGAGTAGAGTTAGACATAAGAAACATCAGATGTAGTGTGCAAGAGAAACTATTGCACTGGTATGGTCATGTGTTACGTATGGACAAGGATAGCTGTGTGAAGAAGTGTCACGCCCTAACAGTGGAGGGAACCTGTGGAAGAGATAGATCCATGAAGACATGGAATGAGGTGGTGAAGCATGACTTTTGAACATTGAGCCTCACAGAGGTCATGACAAGTGACCAGGATATGCTGTGATTAAGACCTAGCAAGTCAAGTGAGATCGTAGCTGTGGCCTATGCCAGCGACGCATAACCAGCTCTTTTAAAAGTACCCTTCAATCGTCAGGTAATATGCTGTGCTTGAGAAGACCTGCTGAATCAAGTGAAATCGAAGCTGTGGCCTATGCCAGCGACGCATAACCAGCTCTTTTAAAAGTACCCTTCAATCATCAGGTAATATTCTGTGCTTGAGAAGACCTGCTGAATCAAGTGAAATCGTAGTTGTGGTCAATGCCAGTGCCACCTGACTGGCTTATGTGCCAGTGGCACGTAAAAAGCACCATTTGAATGTGGTTGACGCTAATGCCACCTGACTGGCTTGCATGCCTGTGGCATGTAAAAAGCACCCACTACACTCTCAGGGGTTAGTGTTAGGAAGGATATCCAGCTGTAGAAACCTTGCCAGATCAGATTGGAGCCTGGTGCAGCCCCCTGGCTCACCAGTCCTCAGTCAAACTATCCAACCCATGCCAGCATGGAAAGCGGACATTAAAAGATGATGATGATGATTATATATTTATACATATGTATATATGTGTACAGATGTGTGTGTGTATATATATATATATATATATATATATATATATACATACACATATACACACACATATGCATATTTATACACGTACTATATGTATATATAAATAGATATATGTCTGCATATGCATGTGTGTGTGTGTTACTGTCACACACGTTTGCACTTGTCCTTCAAAAATACTTTGATCTTTTATTTCACCTTTACGCAAAAATGAACAACATCTCAACTTGGCTGAGATAATTTTTGGCCCAAGAAGCACAGACAAATCACTTTGATGCCATTTTACAATAAGAATACTGGAACTTGTAGGAAAGATCACTGAAGTTTGTTAATCTGGTCATATAAAGATCTTTTTCGGAAAAGAGTTTTTTATGTAAATATTATTCATAGAAATAGCAATTGTCATAGGATTTTACTTCTCTTTAATAAAAAGAAAACTAGAAACATTTATCATTTGACTGTTATTAAATGTTTCTAGATTGTCAGTTCCCTGTTATTGAGTATAGGAGATGGCCGTCATTGATAGATGAGGTGGATGTCCGGTGAGACCTGCTGATAACGGCTGAAGAAAAGACATTGGAATTACTACTACTACTACTACTACTACTACTACTACAGCAACCACCACCACCATCACAACATATAACTGAAATTTTGTTAAATATTGTTTTGTAGTTTTCAGACAAAATTAGTACTAGTTCTTTATTAAAACTTGTTTCAAAGACTGTTGAATCTCTCACTTTCTTCCTCTCTCTCTCACTCTCTCTTCCTCTCTCACCCCTCTCTCTCACTCTCTCTTCTTCTCTCACCCCTCTCTCTCACCCCTCTCTCTCACTCTCTCTTCCTCTCTCACCCCTCTCTCTTTCTCTACCCCTCTCTCTTTCTCTTCCCCTCTCTCTTTCTCTTCCCCTCTCTCTTTCTCTTCCCCTCTCTCTCCCCCTCTCTCTTTATCTTCCCCTACTCTCTCTCCACACACACACACACACACACACACACACACACACACACACACACACACACACACACACACACACACGCACACACATCAGGCTTCTTTCACTTTCTGTTTAGAAAATTCACTCACAAGGGTTTGTTCAGTGTAAGGCTCCATTAGAAGACACCTGTGAAAACTGCAGCACAGTGGAACAGAACCTGAGGCCACAGGGTTTGGAAGTAAAATTCTTAACTGCAACTCTATCTATCTATCTATCTATCTATCTATCTATCTATCTATCTATCTATCTATCTATCTATCTATTTATCTAACTATTTATCTATCGATCTGTCTATCTGTCTATCTCATTTCTTTACTACCCACATGGGGCTAAACACAGAGGGGACAAACAAGGACAGATAAAGGGATTAAGTCGATTGTATCGACCCCAGTGCGTAACTGGTACTTATTTAATCGACTCCGAAAGGATGAAAGGCAAAGTCGACCTCGGCGGAATTTGAACTCAGAACGTAGCGGCAGACAAAATACCACTAAGCATTTCACTGGTGTGCTAACGTTTCTGTCAGCTCGCTGCCTGTCTATCTATCTATCTAGCTAGCTAGCTATCAATTTATCTATATGTATGTACATACGTAGATACATATGTATGAATGTATGCATATATATATATATGTGTGTAGATATATATATGTATACATATGTACATATATATGTATGTATATATATATATATGTATATATATACATATGTGTATATATATATATATGTATATATATATATA
>NC_068988.1:81371879-81372265 GCF_001194135.2 Octopus bimaculoides
TAGACTCGGCTATGTCAAGATGGATTTATGTATTCTTCCTCCCACTTGGATTTTTATGTATTCTTTCTCCCACTTGGATTTGAAATGTTGCCACAATTATGATATGTCTATTCTACTGTAATTTTCTGCATTTTCGTGCAGCTGAAGATTGCTCTTCATATTGCATTTAATGTAATGATCGCATTACTTAAATAAATGGAGTAGCATGAAACGTGCGTACTGCAATCATCTTTGAAATCCGTGTTGCTTATTTTGGAATGGTTTTTGTATAATACCATACCATACGATATTCTGGTGCCTACACATAAGTACCATATTCAATCTATATATATATATAAAATTTAGATTCAAGGTGAATGTGGTACTTAAGTTTAGGCACCAGAATT
>NC_068988.1:81372275-81373792 GCF_001194135.2 Octopus bimaculoides
CAAGGTGAATATGGTACTTAAGTTTAGGCACCAGAATTAAGTATGGTATAATCCAAACAATTCCAAAATAAGGTGATTAAAATCAAAACAAGCAACAAGGATATTCAAAGTTAATGCAGTACGATCGTTTCATGTGACTCCATTTATTTAAGCAATGTGAACATTACATTGAATGTAAAATGTAGAGCAATTCTCAGCTGCACAAAGATATAGAAATTTACTGAAATTTCATTTCAACAGAAGGACATATTGTTGTAACTACATTAAAACTCTCCAAATGGAAAGGAAGAATACAAAAAACCATTTTGATTTAGCCAGACCATACAGGCTAGTAATTAATTCCAAGAAGATTTTAACAGTCACTGATTTTAATTGTTTTTTTGTTTCATCTTATCAGACCTAGTGATTCAAAGCTTAAGAGGGCACCAGCCTTTTCCTTATAGGGAAAGAGAAAGGGGTAAGCAATATACATGGATGATATGGTTATAAAGATATTCATATGGTTTTAGTGACAAACTATTATAGGTTGTGGGGTTGTCTCTATTAGCAGACCAGTTTATAATGGAGCAGGGGAAGTTTAACAAAAGACACCTAGGTCAAAAGTATATAAAATAAAGTTGCTATGTGTGTACAGATACAGTATATGTTTATTCATAGTTTGCATTAATCAGAATAATATATCAGTATTGTTTTACATATGCTAAGTTTGCAAATTAATAATGAAATAAGAAATAAAAAGAAAATAGTGTATATTAATGTAACTAATCAATACATTCAGTATGCAAAAACCATGAAGTAGTATTAATTTAAAATACTTTGGTAAAGTACATTTAGATTTGTTTACACCAATAGAAAGAATGTGAAATAAAGATTTTTTTATATATATTGGACTAAAAGTTATTTTAAAATTTAAAATTAAAACTTATATATGGTCTGGCTAAGTCAAAATGGTTTTTTTGTATTCTTCCATTCCACTTGGAAAGTTTAAATGTAGTTACAACAATATGTCCTTCTGTTGAAATGAAATTTCAGTAAATTTCTATATCTTTGTGCAGCTGAGGATTGCTCTGCATTTTACATTTAATGTAATGTTCACATTGCTTAAATAAATGGTGTCACATGAAATGATCGTACTGCATTAACTTTGAATATCCTTGTTGCTTATTTTGATTTTAATCACCATAGGTATATGTATATACATATATTTACATATAAGAGACAAGGTGTATGTATGCCGCTATATATGTATATATATATATATTTAATTAAATGTATTTATTCTATCCTAATAAATAATAATTCTGATAGAATAAATGGGTTAATAGAAACCAAGGTAGCAGAGATCACAAAATAACTGTGGTGTAATTCTTGTTGGTGAGGCAGAGACTCCTTGAAATTTTGGGTATTTGAGTATATTTAAAAATTTAAGGAATGGAGAAAACGCATGTTATAACTGCATACTTTATTCCGACATATGTTTCGAAGAATTACAATTTATGCGATCCATAGGAATTTAT
>NC_068988.1:81373802-81375588 GCF_001194135.2 Octopus bimaculoides
CAGATACACGATACAAAGAAAACAAGGACGGGTCATTTGGAGGTTTCTTTTCTCAGTCGAGATCCAGATTATCCTTGCAATTTCAGCTGGTTATTCTCGATATTGCTCCAATCTGGCCAGCCCCAAGGAAAAACTAAGCTAAGACCATTAGATTCCTTGGAAGAAAGCAGCGAATGTATACAAAAACAAGGACGGAAGAAAACAATGTTACACAAATACAATAAAAATAATAACAGGACATAACAACAGATGTCTTTCGACTAAGGATGAATTACATTAAGCTGGCATGTGTGGAAATAAAAATTTATTTTTCTACACACTAGACAATGATCAACCCAGCTCTATGCTCCTCTCATAGCCTGAACACTAGAAACATCTTTCATATGCTTTCTGATCAAATGTAATCTATGAGGTGCCAATCCTTAGATCTTGGGTACATCCAGGTGGTTTTATATTTATTTTTCTGCTTAAACAGAGTGTTGGTAACAACCAGATTATTCTCAGTACAAAACGTCAAAAGAGCTACTCCATTTTTATTACATTTTCCAGTCCCATGTTGACCTAAAACAGGCCATGAAACATAGTCATTTCCAGCTTCTGCGTTGAAATCTCCCGATATGACCAGCTTGTCAGAAATTGGTATTTTCCTCAATAATTGTGCTAGATTGTCATAAAATTGTCCTACAGTTTCATCAGAATGAGACAGAGCTAGAGTTAACTTTGGTGGTAGGTTCTCTGAATCTTTTGCTGTGAAAAATGGAGTAAAGCAAGGAGACCTTGATGCATCCACCCTCTTTGCAATATACTTTGCTGTTGTACTGTCACATGCTTTTCAAAACTCTGAGGAGGGTATTTACATAAAATGTCAAACAAGTGGGAATGATTTTAATCTGACGAGACTGAAATTCAAAACAAAGGTTTTTACTTCACTCATTAGGGAACTCTTATACACTGACAATTGCGATCTTGTCAGTCATTCTGAAACAGGTCTGCAATATCTTGTATCTGCATTTGACTTGGTGTGTGATGATTTTGGCTTGACCATCAACTTGAAAAACAGTTGTAATGCATCAACCTGCGTGTGGTGCTGCTTGCAACCCCACTAAAATTTTTGTTAAGGGTAAGTTACTTGAGGTTGTTGATTCTTTCATCTACCTTGGAAGCTCTGTACAAAATGATGAAAATCTGGACACAGAAATACATCTGCGAATTAAAAAGGCAGCGCAAGCATTTGGTGGTTTGGAGTCATGCATTTGGTGCCAATGACATGTAAATAACAACAAAAATTGGCTCTTTATAAATTGTTTGTCTTACCATCCTTGTTGTATTCTTCTGAAACATGGACATGTTATGAAAGACATTTCAAATTGTTAGAACAATTCCATCAAAAATGCCTTCATTGCACTTACATTTACATTGCATTAAACATGGGGTAAACCTTAAAAGAAACTTAAGGATGGCAAAAGACTACCATGAAGTCACTTGGAATAGATCCAGAGGACATAGAAACCCTTGCTTGGGATCGAGCTGGATGGCGAACAAAAGTGTGGAGTGGAGTGAAAGCGTTTGAAGAGGCCAGGATAATGCATGCTAGACTCAAGAGAGATTTGAAGAAGAATGTTACGATCGAGAAGGTGAATCACAATGACCTTTTTGTGTGCACAGTTTGTGACAGACTATACCTTTCTTTTACTGGATTCAAATCTCATTTGCGGACCCATGAAAAACGAACCTTCACCAACTATTCTGTCTATATGCCTGTGCACACCTTTGATGCAGTGTATGC
>NC_068988.1:81375898-81380898 GCF_001194135.2 Octopus bimaculoides
AGATAGATAGATATATACATATATATATATATATTCTTTTACTCTTTTACTTGTTTCAGTCATTTGACTGTGGCCATGCTGGAGCACCACCTTTAGTCGAGCAAATCGACCCCAGGACTTATTCTTTGGAAGCCTAGTACTTATTCTATCGGTCTCTTTTGCCGAATTGCTAAGTTACAGGGATGTAAACACACCACCATCGGTTGTCAAGCGATGTTGGAGGGACAAACACAGACACACATACATATATATCTTACTGGAGGTCTTTATGATGCCATTCTACTTACAGTTATAAACAACACCCCTTCCTTAGAAAGATTAAGGAAGTATCTACACAAGTTTTAAAAAAAATTTAATCCAACTATCTTGCTCAAAAAAGGAGTTTCCACTGTTAATTTCTGAGACCTAACTTTAGATTTAACCTCACAAACATAAACACTCTTAACTTAATGAGAACCTACTACACACACACATGCACACATACACATGCATACATACACATACACACATCTATTATACACATGTATAATTATTAGTGACAGAGGCAGTATTAATATCAAGAGAAGAGCTTTCATATAGATATATAGTGCATAAAAACACGCATGTTTATATGGTTGGCAGATGAGAATCATCTTCCAGAACTGCCTAATCACATAATTTCAATGTGCTCTTGTCTCACCAACTATCTGGCAGCCAAATTTCACAGCGAACAAGATATGGAATTTTAGTGTCTTTTCAGGCACTGATGTGGCAATTGGCCAACAGGCTTATTAAAAATAATTATTAGCAGCAGAAACAGTATTAATACCAAAAGATAATCTTTATAGCCATCTTAATGTGAATGTATTGTTAGAGTGCCAAATATAGTATTCGGAGTTCTAACAATACATCCATGCACAACTGGATTTTAAAATTGCCACATATATATATTTGTGTGTGTGTATATTTATATATGCAAAAAATATGCATAAAAAATAAAAGAAGCAAAATACACACACTTTACATAGTTTTAATATATTTTAAATATATTTTATGTTGTGTTTGTCAACAGGTTTCGCTTTTACTAATCATGACATTGAAGTTATTGTAATTTCGTAAATTTCAATGTCATGGTTAGCAAAAGTGAAACCGGTTGACAAACACAGTATAAAATATATTAAGAAATATATTAGAACTATGTAAAGTGTATGCATTTTCCTTCTTTTATTTTTTTATATATATTTTTTGCATTACAATTCACCACATGGGGATAACTGAAATTCTTCCTTTTGTGTTACTATATGCATATATATATATATATATATATACATATTTAATATACATATTTAATAGGCACAATACGAACTTTTAAGTGCTACTAATAGTTTCTTGTGCTGGGAACATGCCAAATAATGAATTATAACATGTGTAATATCTCTGTGCAACCATCAGGCACAAATGACATATCATAACAAACTAAAAATTGAATAAAAGAAGAAATGCAAAAAGTCGAGAAGGAAGCATATTGAAAATGTGGAAGGTTAAAAATTGGTAAACAATAAAGAAATGAGAAATAAGTGAAGAGGTAAAAGAGTTATCTCCCTCAGACCTTAAATTTTAAGGCTGGAAAAAATAGCAAAAAATTAATCTGGTGTAGGTGGAATTTTCCAATTCTTCCAGATTGCAGGTTTTCCAGATCACTCATTGTCTTCCATGGATGTTCCACCACTTTTGAAGCACTTGTGCCACTCAAAATATTGTGTACAATCCATTGCCTCATTGCCATAAACTTGCCAAAACATGCTCAATGTCTCTGTAGCAGACTTTCCAAGTTTAATGCAAAATTTCACGTTGGCTCTTTGTTCCTGTCCATGACAAAATCGCAGACTACAGCATATATGTGATCATAAAAGCACAAATTTCAGAACTTGGGAAGTAAACACAGCAATGTCACTTGGCACACTGCCTCATAAAGGTGACTGCTAGCTCTCACTGTTCATGCAACCATGTGCTGCCATCTGTTGGCACACTGCTGAACTAGTCCTGGAACTTTTACACACACACACACACACACACACATATATATATATTTATTCATTTATATATATCATCATCATCATCATCATCTGCTTTCCATGCTGGCATGAGTTGAACGGTTTGATTGAGGAATGGCGAGCCAGATGCCTGCACCATGCTCCACTCTGATCTGTCAGAGTTTCTACAGCTGGATGCCCTTCCTAAGACCAATCACTCTGATAGTGTAGTGGGTGCTTTTACGTGCCACTGGCATGAGGGCCAGTCAGGCAGTACTGGCAACAGCCATGCCCAAATCGTGTTTATTACATGCCACCAGCACCAGTGCCAGTAAGGCAATGATGGTAACGATCACCCTCAAATGGTGCTCTTTACAAGCCACCAACACGGGAGCCAGTCAGCAGCCCTGGAACAATCACACTCAGATGGTGATCTTAGTGCTCCACTAGCATGGATGCCAGTCATGCGGTGCTGCCATCAAATTTGATTTTGATTTCACTTGCCTCAACAGGTCTTTGCAAGCAGAGTTTAGTGTCCAATAAAGGAAAGGTACGCATAAGTGGGCCGGCTACACCCCTAGCAAGGGCCACGGATTATGGTCTCACTTGGCTTGCAAGGTCTTCTCATGCACAGCATATTTCCAAAGGTCTCAGTCACTAGTCATTGCCTTGGTGAGGCCTAATGTTCAGAGGTCGTGCTTCACCACCTCGTCCCAGGTCTTCCTGGGTCTACCTCTTCCACAAGTTCCCTCAACCGCTAGGGTGCGGCACTTTTTCACACAGCTATCCTCATCCATTCTTGCCACATGACCATAACAGCGCAATTGTCTCTCTTGCACACCATAACTTATGCTTCTTAGGTCCAACGTTTCTCTCAAGGTACTTACACTCTGTCAAGTATGCACACTGACATTACACATCCATTGGAGCATACTGGCTTCATTTCTTGTGAGCTTACGCATGTCCTCAGCAGTCACAGCCCATGTTTCACTGCTATGTAGCATGGCTGTTCGTACACGTGTCATACAGTCTGCCTTTTACTCTGAGCGAGAGGCTCTTTGTCACCAGCAGAGGTAGGAGCTCTCTGAACTTTGACCAAGCTATTCTTATTTTAGCAGCTACACTCTCAGAGCACCCACTCTGGCTACTGACTTGGTCACCTAGGTAACAGAAACTATCAACTACTTCTAGATTTTCTCCCTGGAATGTAGCAGAAGTTGTTCTCTGCACATTTTCAGTGTTTATTGCTCCTGAGCATCTGCCACATACAAAAACTATCTTCCCAGTTAGCCTTCCTTTGATATTGCTGCACCTCTTATCTGTCCATAGCTTACACTGGGTACATCTGATGGAGTTTCTACCTACACCTTTTCTACAGATTGAGCAGGGCCATCTACCTGAAGGGATTTGTGGTTTGTCTACCTTCCTACTTATTAGGACTTTGGTTTTAGCTAGGTTGACTCTAAGGCCCTTCGATTCTAATCCTTGCTTCCACACCTGAAACTTCTCCTCTAGTTCTGATAGTGACTCAGCAATTAGAGCAAGGTCATCAGCATAGAGGAGCTCCCAGGGGCATCCTGTCTTGAATTCCTCTATTATTGCCTGGAGGACTATGATAAATAGGAGGGAGCTGAGGACAGAACCTTGGTGGACCCCTACCTCTACCCGGAATTCTTCACTGTACTCGTTGCCAACCCTCACCTTACTGACAGCGTCCCTGTCAAGGCTCGCACAGCTCTCATTAACCATTCTTCTATCCCTAGTTTCCCCATTGACCACCAGATAAGGGATCGGGGGACCCTGTCAAAGGATTTCTCCATGTCAACGAAAGCCAGGTACAGAGGTTTATCTTTGGCTAGGTATTTCTCCTGAAGCTGTCTTACCAGAAATATAGCATCAGTGGTGCTTTTCCCCCAGCACAAACCCAAACTGGATCTCATCTAAACTGACTCTCTCCCTAATTAGTTGGGCTATGACCCTCTCTGTGACTTTCATGACCTGATCCAACAACTAGATACCTCTGGAATTATTTGTATCTAAAGCGTCACCTTTATCTTTGTAGCAATTGACTATGGTGCTCGTACACCAGTCATTGGGTATGACTCCTTCATGTAACACCTGGTTAACTATATGGGTGACTAGGCTATAGCCAACACCGCCAGATATTTTGAGCATCCCTGCTTTGATTCCTGATGGGCCAGAGGCTTTCCCTGTCTTCATACTCTTAATTGCTTTATCTACCAAGGTACTATCAATTCGGATAGCTGGTCCCTCTGTTGGGTCGACATTTGGCAGACTCTCTTTCTCCCATTCATTGTTCTAACAATTTGAAATATCTTTCATAACATGTCCATGTTGCAGAAGAATACAACAAGGATGTTAAGACAAACAATTTATAAAGAGCCAATTTTGTGTTGTTATTTACATGTTGTTTAACAAAGTGGAAGGGCCCTTGTATGGGTGTGCATTCCTCTGCCATTCAAACAATATGGCCAGACCATCTCATTTGGTTTTTCTGAATCATTGTTTTAACTGAAGAGATGCCTGCAGCTGGATGCCCTTCCTAGCCTCAACTACCCTGCAGAGTGGACTGAGTGCTTCTTTATGTGGCACCAACACAAGCAATGTCAGTTATATATATATATATATACATATATACATATATATATATATACATATATATAAATGTATATGTAAATAATGCTTTGTATGCATGTATATGCATATATTTAAATATATATATGTTTTATGTTTTAAGCAGACTTCATAACATTGGAACATTCTGTTTCATGTAAAAGTATTAATTTTCTGTTAATAAATGGTCAACATACATAGACCATTGTTTAATATTTGCAAATCTTTGATGACAAAATCTTCTGATTCAACAATCTTGGTTGGTTTCTTTTTAACAAACAACAGTATTTCATATTGTAAATGCAGACACCAATTCTTATGTTGAAAGCATAGATTCCTACTAAAGAATTTTCC
>NC_068988.1:81383398-81385945 GCF_001194135.2 Octopus bimaculoides
CATTGACTTATAGTAATTTAAGCAGATTATTAATGGCTTTGATGTAACTGGCCTTGGAGTGAAGGCTATGGATATGGCAACATCCTCCAGACCAAACTAATAAATTGAAATATGGTCAGTGTGTTGTACGTCAAATGACCATCTGAAAGATGTGCTATGGGAAAAGTTGAATATAGAAAGTTACTATTATTATATGCTAGGTTTGTGTTTACATAAATGAGGTTACATAAATGTGGTTACATAAATACTCTGTTGGCAGCATGTACCAAAGAACAATAAAGATCAGTGATCCAATTACTCTGGTCTGAAGATGTGTTAGGAGTTGAAATTCATTGCCGGCTTTCAGTACAATATGAGGGTAGTGCTCTACTGCTTAGACGTGTGTATGAGTGGATCAAGAAGTTTAAATTGGCCAGACGAGCATGAAGTGCAAAAAAAGACCAGACCAAAATGCCCATCCCTCCACCACTGATGTGAAGATTCAATAAGATCAGGAGATGATTCAGGTGAACTGACAAGTGATCATCAATGAGGTGGCATGTTCTCTGCAAATTACTCATGGTTCTGCAATGAAATCATCCACAACAAGCATTGCTTCCATAAAGTCTTTGTGAGATAGGTACCAAGGAAGCTCCCTGAAACATGTAAGTGCCATTGTGTGACTTGTCAATGCTTTCTTGGCCACTACAATGATAAACGTAAAGCTTTTTTGAAGAGAGTAGTCACAGGAGCTGAGGATTGGGTTCATCATTTTGATCCAGAATCCCAAAGGTAGAGTATGGAACAGAAATAGTTGGAATTACCAGTGAAAATGGAATTCAAAACTCATTCTTACACAGAAAATGTGATAATTTTGGGGATGCAAAGGGCCTATACTGGAATATTACCTGGAAAAGGGGTCTATAATCATCAATGTTGGCCACAGTGAAAAACTGACCAACAAACAGCAACTAGCAATTCTCTTCGAAGTAAATGTTATGGTTGCATGACAATGCACACCCACATATGGCTGCCCACACCTTTGAAACCATTGAAAAATTGGGTTTTTGAGTTGGTGGAACACCTTGCATACAGTCCAGATCTCACCTTTTCTATCACTTCTTTGAATTGCTTAAATACCATTTATGAAGTCAATGATATGCTTTGGATGAAGAAGTATAGGAAACAGTGCATAAATGGTTGCACGACCAGCTGGAAACTTTCTTCTTTAATGGAATATGCAAGCTTATGAACCAGTGAAAGGAGAGCATAAAAAAACAAGGAGGCTATGTGAAAAACGATGCAGTTGTTCGACCTCTACTTTTGTTTTTATTAAGCTACAGAAACAATAGTGTAGGTAATTTTTGACTTACTTTGTGTGTGTGTAATCACACACATTTGTGAATCTATGTATTCACACACAAACACACACACACGTACATACAGGGGCTGGACAAAATAATGGAAACACCTAGCATCATAGCATCATAATTTTGAAATATCTATAAAACTGTCAAAAGCTTGTTTATTTTTATGTCTTTTGATTTATTATTAGTGTTGTTTAATATGTTTTGCTATAATTGCTGTTTCTTTTCAGATATTATCAGAAAAAGGTAATCAAAATACATTAAAATGACAGATCTATCGGACTTTCAAAGAGGTCAAATTGTTGGTGCTCGTATGGTAGGCAGTAGCATAACAAAAAACAGCCGAAATGTTTGGTGTATCAAGAAGTACTGTCTTGAAAGTAGTGACAGCCTTTGAGAAAGAGAGAAAAACCTCCTTGTTGAAACAAAACTCTGGAAGAAAACCAAAATTTTCAGTTAGGGACTGCTGGACTCTATGCAAATTGTTAGAAAGGATCACAAAAGTACAGTTCCCAAAATTACTGCAGAACTTAATGACCACCTTGAGAATCCAGTTTCCACAAAGACTGTTTGCCGGGAGCTGCACAAAGCTGGATTTCTCAGAAGGGCTGCAATCAGAAAACCACTACTTTCAAAAACAAACATTGCAAAGCGTTTAGGGTGAAGTTAAAACCTACAGAATAGGTCCCTAGAGCAGCGGAAGAATGTTATTTTCTCAGATGAGTCTTCCTTTACCTTATTTCTGACCACCGGCCAAGTACGCATGTGGAGATAGCCAAAAGAAGCATTTGACCCAAACTGCCTTCTTCCAAATGTTAAACATGGAGGAGGATCTATGATGATCTATGATGATCTGTGGGGTTATATCTTGAAAATCCACCAGCCCAATGGTTTCCCTTCGTGGTAGAATTAATAGTCAAGACTATTTAAGCATTTTATTTGATCAAATTCATCCTATGGTTGCAGAACTGCTTCCAGAGGGAAACACAATCTTTCAGGATGATAATGCACCAATTCACACAGCTAAAGTTGTTACTGAATGGCATGAGGAACATTCTAGTGAAGTTGAACATCTTATCTGTCCACCACAGTCCCCAGATCTCAATATTATTGAACGTTTATGGTGCATTTTAGAAAAACAAGTAAGGAGTCGATATCCTCCGCCATCATCACTACAAGAACTAGAGACTGTTTTAGCCGA
>NC_068988.1:81386657-81389946 GCF_001194135.2 Octopus bimaculoides
TATATATATATATATATATTTATGTGTGTTATGTGTGTGTCCATGTTTGTCCTCCCACCATCGCTTGACAACTGATGTAGGTGTGTTTACATCCCTGAAACTTAGTGGTTCGGCAAAAGAGATGAACAGAATAAGTACCAGGCTTACAAAGAATAAGTCCTGGGGTCGATTTCTTCACCTAAAGGTAGTACTCCAGCATGTCCACAATCAAATGACTGAAACAAGTAAAAAAATAAAAGGATATATTTGCTCACATATATTTGTGGATTATGTAAACACACACACACATACAGAAAATTATCTCCAGATGTCACAGTTACCTAACTACTCTCTCTCTCTTCTCTAAATTCCTTAACCCTTGGTCTACCAGAGAAAATGTATGTCACTAATTACCAACTGGGTCCAGTGGACCCAATGTTTTTCTTTTAATTAAATTTTATTCAGACTACCACTATTTCTTAGCTACATTATATATGCTATCAGATTACTGTTTCTCATAAATTTTAATGAAAAAATATAACCTACAGAATATATCATAAATTTTAAAAAATTGCAAAAATACAGAATTACAGCTCTTCATGGCAGTGAATGCAGACAACATTGGTATGTTCTTAGCAAACGTTGATACTACAATTCATACATGTAGTACAAGTTTTCCTGTCTTTTTGGGTCACACAAAGAACATTTTCCTTTTTCTTTGGCTGAGGAATCTCAAATGAGGTTGAAGATTGTCTTCTTTTCTTGTTTGGTTGAGAAATGTTAGCGGAACTATAAGATTGTTTGTCATGTTCTTGTTTAGCAATAACTCCAGCAAGTTCCTTTCCTAACTTAATTAGGCACTGCTTTCTTTTATCCTTAAAACTTTGCAAGTGAAGCTGTTTAGCAACAATGAAAGCATTCACTACACTTATATCAATCATGTTGTAGAATATAACCATAGGCCATTGTTGAGACATTCTTTTGCAACTGTATGTCCTTATCTTATCTAGGGTATCTACTCCTCCTTTTCTTTTGTCAAGTAATAACTTCAGGTTTCTTTTCAGTACTTTTTGAATCAATTGAAGGCTGAGAGTGCATTGTACTCATAAGTGTGACAACATAATTTTTCTTGGGACAATAAGATAGGATCATAGAATCCTTTTGAAATCCAAATATTGTGCTGTTGATTTCTCTTTCTTTTCCATTTGTGAAAGCACTTGGAAGTTCAACTGTTCTTTCTAATTGTTCCAACTAAAGTAGCTTTCTTGCTAAGCAGCTTTTGAGCCAATCCTAAACTTGTAAAAGAAATTATCACAAGTTATATTGCGACCAATATTTTCAAGTTCTTTTACTAGGTCTTCAACAACTCTTGAACCTTGATTTGTCTCTCTCTCTCTCTTTTATTGGGTCTTTTCTAGTGCAGATTTGCATTTTCCAGGCATAAGATGTTTCACTATCGCATATTGCCCAAATTTTAATTCCATATTTTCCTGGTTTTGAAGGAATATATACCCAGAATGGGCAGCGTTCTCTGAATGAAACTAATTGTTCATCAACTGTCATGCATGAACTTGGAACATGTCCATCTTGCTAATTCTGATTCCACATTTCAAATATTTCTCTTGTGGGTTCCAATTTATCAACATTTCCCTTTTTTCTTCTTGCACTAGCATCATCAAAATGCAATACTTGTTGAAATCTTCCCTGGCTCATAATTTTGTTGAATATTGGGAGCTCATCTTCTTGACTCCATAATTGTGTGACATTTTCATGTTTAGATTTATAAAAGCCTATAAGAATAATCAGTCCAATAAATTTCTTTAGTTCAGAGTGATCAATTTCCTTCCATTTATCTTTGTAAACAACCTGACCTTCAGAATTTGTCCATTTGTGAATCACTTCAAGAAAATTCTGACACATAAAGATAGTAAAATACGTTTCAATGCTATCACAAGACCTTTTAGCAAAACAGGATGGTCCACATTCTTGGAGCACACTATTGTAGGATGACGTTATTATTGTTGCTTGAGTAAGATGATTAGAATGCCAAACATCTTGTCTGTCTCTAGAAACATATTGCTCATTCATAATTGGGTGGCTTGCAGATAATTGTTTTTTGAGTATCTTCATCATCTGATGACACAGAAGCTAAACTATGCAGCACACAATCACTTTCACCATCATCTTCAGAGCAATAGAAGGAATCACTAGTAACTTTCACAAGAATGATATAATATTGATGCCTGATCAATAAAGGAATGTAGAATTAAGTGTCCTGTCCAGAAATACTGAGAAATATCTGCAGAAATTCTGAACTAATGCTCAATGGACCATCAGTCTAATAATTTATCCACTTTACCATGACATATTTATATTAACTAAACTTAAATTAAAATCTGTTTTATTTTGCAGTCTTCATCTTCACCTCTATCATTATAAGTCTCTCACTCTTCCTATGACACACTTTCAGTTTTTAATCATCCACCCTTACTGTCATCTCCCTATCTCTCCTTTTACCACCACCAATTATATTATTATTATTCTGCTGCTCTCCACTCTGTCTTTTCTGCCAGTCATCCCTTCCTCTCCCCCAGCCCACTTCTATTGACATCCATCTCTCTTTTTTCATCACCTTCCTTTAACCCATTTTTGTCTTAGACCACCCCTCTACCTTTGTTCACCATTTGCTGCATTCACCCCTATTCCCATCACTCACCCCGCCCTATATTCTTACAACCTTTACCTATCCACTCTTCTTGATTTTCTGTGTTCTTGCTCTTTTCTACCCACCTTCTTGTACTTTGAGACTGTAAGACCTCATTACCATCTTCATCTCTCCACCCTAATTATTACACCTCTCATACATAATGCAACGTAGCCAAGTATCTCCTCTATAACAACAAACTTGTTTCTGTCCCTCTATCAAGTGTTAACTTCTCAACACCTCACATTAAAATCACTCTGTATACTTTTAAAGTGGTTGGTGCTAGGAAGGGTATCCTACTATAGAAACCATGCAAAACGGACATTGCAGCATGATGCAGATCTTAGACTCTGTCGAACTATCCAACCTATGCTAGCATGGAAGATGTATATTAAATGGTGATGATGATAACTGTATTGTTCAGATCAATATAAAAATCTTAGAAAAAGTTTTTGTTACCATTAGTGTCTCACAGCAGAATTTATTGGAGAAAATTCCCAAATAATTGTTTCCCTTAGGAAAGCATTATAGAATGTCCTTTTCCTTTAAACAAAACCTATCAGTTACTCAACACTTATATATATATATATATATATATATATATAT
>NC_068988.1:81390365-81395939 GCF_001194135.2 Octopus bimaculoides
CTCCTCCTCCTCCTCCTCCTTCCGCCCCTTCCCTATCTCCCCCTCTCCTCTCCTCTTCCACTCCTCCTTCTCCCTCCAACCCTATCCTCCTCGCCCCTCTCTTCCGCTCCTCCACAAGTCATGTTCCCCAACATATCCTGCTCCTCCACATGTCCTCCAACCACCCCACTTCTCCCAGCATCCATCCTTTTCTCCCTCCTTCCCCACCTCCCTCTTATTAGCCTTCCCTCCTTTTCCACTGCCACCACCACCTGCACCACGACCACTGTCTTCCTCATCTCCACTACACTAGACTGCCATCTCAATCCTTCTTGTACTCTCCTTATCCAATTACTATATCTTACATCAGCAGAGTGTTGTTGGTTTCTAATGCTAAAAGAGAAAACATGCTTAAATGTTCAGCAACATAATGGACAATCATTTCCTTAATTCTGTTTCTTGAAAATGAAATGAAAAATACATAGCTTCAAGAAGCCAAGAAATCTCATAAATATTGTCATTCAATCTTTATATAATTTTTATAAAGATCAGAGGTTAAGGAAATGGATGTACGACTTAGTCTATAAAATATTTCACTTATGACAACTTCAAATAAGACACTTATATGGGTGTTGAGTAGAACTATGAAGTTTGACTGGCAATTAAATTAGAAAAATAAGATCTTCAGTCTTTTAGTTAGGCGTAGTTTACTCTCTTTTACTCTTTTACTTGTTTCAGTCATTTGACTGTGGCCATGCTGGAGCACCGCCTTTAGTCGAGCAGATCGACTCCAGGACTTATTCTTTGGAAGCCTAGTACTTATTCTACTGGTCTCTTTGCTGAACCACTAAGTTACGGGGACGTAAACACACGAGCATCGGCTGTCAAGCGATGTTGGGGGGACAAACACAGACACACAAACATATATATATATATATATACATACACATGATAGCCTTCTTTCAGTCTCTGTCTACCAAATCCACTCACAAGGCTTTGGTCGGCCCGAGGCTATAGTAGAAGACACTTGCCCAAGGTGCCACGCAGTGGGACTGAACCTGGAACCATGTGGTTGGTAGTTAAAAAGTTCTCTTTGTAATCATGTTGTTTCAGGTTCAATTCCAATGTGTGGCTCCCTTGGGAAAGTGTCTTCTATTACCCTTGTTCAATCAATACCTTGTGAGTGAATTTAATATATGGAAACTGTGTGGAAGCCCATTATACCATACACACACACACACACACATATAGAAGGGTTAGGGTTTATCCATTCACACATAACACCCATATATACATGTGTTTATGTGTGTATCTTTGTGCTTGTGTTTGTCCTCATTCCATTGCTTGACAACTGGTGTTGGTTTATTTATGTCCCTGTAATTTTATGGTTTGGTGAAACAGTCCAATAGAATAATTACCAGACTTTGAAAAATAAATACTGGCATCAGTGGGGCCAATTTGTTCCACAAAACACTTCAAGGCAGTGTTCCAGCATGGACTGAAACACATGAAAGATAAAAGTGATAAAAATATTGAGCCATCATTCACAGGACAGGCCATGCTGGAGTATCCTGCATATTTGTACTACGAAACTGCTAGTGGCTGCTTAACCTGCTAGAAATGATGGTAATATCTCTCTCAAACAACACCCTACTGTCTTCAATAAGGAATGAACACAATGAATAAGGCTGTCCTAGACATGTCTGTCAAATAACAGGATGGTCAGAGATGGACTGTCGTTGACATAGGTCTACTTGGTCAACAGCATGCACCAAAATGATTTAATGGAATGTTTTCAGAGATTATATTTAGAAACATGGCTATATTTAATACATTAGAGATAAAAAAAATGATCGAGATAGTTGACTACATTTCCTCTTTACATCATACACAATTTACATATTTAACAATTATTTTACTTTAAGGCATTGGGCAGTCTAATATATTCACAGTATTCAACATTGTTACTGAAAAGATGTTTTTTTTTTCCATTTTTTGTTTTTTTTACAATATGATGGCGTTATTAGACATTGAAATCAATGAAATACAGTGATAAGTTCTTGTTTACAAACCTTAGGATATTTTTAGCTTTGATGATTGATTTTTTTTATCTGATACACAAAATAGAGTATTGTTTGCACATTTATAAAGCCAGTTCTGTGAAAGGTATAAACAGAGTTACCAGAATAATACAGGCGTAAGTAATGAAAGGAAATATTGAAGCTATTCCTCAGTATTTAGCTGTTTTGGGAAACAAAGTCTCTATATAATAATAGTCAATATAAACGTTGGTTGGTTGGTTGACTTCTCCACACTTTACAACACGTACAGAGACAGGGAATGAATGTAAAACAGAAATACAGAGAGAGTTAATATAAGAAGTATTAGATGAGTGCACATACCATGCTGGATGGCAGGCAGTGAGTAAAAGAATGTCCTCGCCATCACACATAAAGAATCATAAAGGCAGAGAAGCAGGAGGCAAAGAAAGAAGAGAAAGAGGAGGGATGTAAATGCAGAGTAGTTATGGAGGGAGTTATACAAATGGAAAATTTGTTCTAATTTTTTTTCAAAATAATAAATATTTATTCTTTTGAAAATTAATATTCATTTCACCAAGAAATTTCTTGATATTACCCATGGTGGCAAAAGAATATTTCCTAAAATATTTGTCATATGACAAGTAACACTCTAGTATATGAGGAGGTATCCAAAAATAATGGAAATGTTCTCTGTGGGACAAACCCATTGTAGTTCAGGCTTCCACCACTAGAAGCCACTTGATGCAACCCTCATGCATCAGTCTGTTGACTGGTGTCATTTGGTGAAATCATACTGCCACATGGTGCATCTTTGTTTTGCAGTGCTTCTCTCCTATTTGTTGTATTTTGTGATGGCTGAAATGAAAGAACAGCATGCTTGTGTGAAATTCTGTTTACCACTGGGGAAAATAGCAGCCGAAACAGTTGTCATGCTTCAAACAACTTACAAGGATGCTGCTATAAGCAAAACACAAGTTAATGAGTGGTGTCCATGCTTTAGAATGGCAACTTGCTGGTTGAAGACCAACCTCATTGATGACCGTCGACTTCCTGAATGAATGAAAGCATTATGAAATTCTTTTTACCACTGGGGAAAATGGCAGCTGGAACAGCTGTCATGCTTCAAACAGTTTACAAGGATGCTGCCATAAACATATCAATAAATATGACTGGTGTGTGCTGGAGCTCCAGCCAACGAATTTTGAGCGAGGAATTGTGAAGGAAAAGAGTTGCAGCAAAATTTGTGCTTTGCTTGCTCAAAGAAGATCAAAAGCAGTCACAACTGAATGCTTATCATGAACTGAAAGAACAGTTGGAAGTTGATCTGGACATTTTTTTGAAGGTCGTCACTGGTGATGAAAGCTGGTGCTATGGAATTTACAGATGTGGAAGAGGTAAGAAAAAAAAAACGATAGAGGTGTTAAAAGGCATCACTTCACATGAGTTGCGGTAATGCTTCGAATAGTGGAAAATGCACCTGAACCAATGCATTGCTTCAAATGGAGAGTATTTTGAAGCTGAAAAAAGTGTAAACATGTTAAACAAAGTGAATAAAATAATATTACAAAGTTCTGATTTCTTTTGGGTACCCCCCTTGTGTGTGTATATATATATATATATATATATATATATATATATATATATATATGCATGGCTATGTGGTATGAAGCTTGCTACCCAACCACATGGTTCTGGGTTCAGTCCCACTGTGTGGCACCCTTGGTAAGCATCTTCTGCTATACCTCAGGCCGTCCAAGGTCTTCTGGGTGGATTTGGTAGATGTAAACTGAAAAAGGAAGCCTGTTGTATATGTGTGTGCGAATGTATGTGTGTTAAGTACATTTAAGAATGACAGTAAGAAAGTGAAAGAGTCTATAGCTATTGAAGTGAGAAGTAAGTTCATAGACACAAGAAAGATGACAATACCAGTTTGTAGTCAGTCATACACGATAGTTGAAATACTGTATAAAAAAGTTGCAGCCATGATGCTGAGCCCATTACAAGTACATGTCATACATGAAGTCGTGTCTGTGATGCTGCTGCCTGGTCACTTGTACAGGAGTTCATGCAGGTTGTATATTCGCTGTTGATCCATGAAATAATTCATGAACAGTGAACTGTTGGAACCTGGGTGAATTGCTTGTTGAGCTGTGTACGTAGAGAGATGATGTTGACGATGTTGAGAAGGACATGATAGTGTCGACAAAGATGGAGGTTGCCGTAATGCTGTTGGATGAAGTTGGTAAGTCTCAACGTAGCTGTTGTGGTGGTGGTATTGTCTGGTATAGTTGCTGGAACTGGCTGTGTCCTCGTGGTCAGTGGCTAAACCTTAGAAGGTCTGGAACTAAAGATCTTGGAATGAGAAAAAACTGAGTTTTTATAAGTTGAAACAGGACAGTAACAGGCTGTCCCACATGATCCTATTTAGAGCTTCCGACTGGTTATATATGGCAAGTTGGTGCAATTGAGTATGAGACAAATTGCACCAATTCCAACCATTCAGAGTAATGGACACAATGGGATCCGAATAGCAGCCAAAGGCTAGCTATTCCCTGCTATGTTTGAATGCATGTTTATATAATAAATGGGAGAGAGGAATTTTACCTGAGTCTACGATACAATGAATATATATTATCCAAATTTTATAGTATTAAATATCCGTCATGACTGATCTTACCAATTGGTTTTGTGTAAAGAATACAATGGAATGTTAGGTAACAATCTGATTATATAACTTCATGCTCATCAGAGTTAGCTGATAAGGAAGGGAATATGTCGACTGTTCTCTATTGTTGGAGGTGGATTAGCACAACCGGTCAGCAGCTGCTGTGAAAAAATGGTGAAATGAAAAAGAGTCCAGAAGATTGGGTTAGGGGTTATGTCTCTTAGCTGGGTATGCTGTGAAGCTGGCAAGAGCTATCTTGAAGTGGGGATAGTATGTATTATTAATGTGGTGCCCCTGCAGGGGGTGGGGTGTGTGATACGGGGTGTGTGATACGGGGTGTGTTGTATGTGTAGCGGTGTCATATGTATAAATTTTCCCGGGGGTGTAGGTGTATATAGCTGTGTTTCTTGGTCTGTTTTCTTTCTGTAAAGGATAAAGTCATGGGGGGGGGGTCGAGATGGTTATATTAGTGTGTGGTGTGTAATGTATAATGTATGTGTGTGTTGGAGTCTGTGTATATGTGGGGATGCAATAAATGAATAAACATTTGAATGAATATTCATATAGATATTATTATTATTATTATTATTATTATTATTATTATTATTATTATTATCATTAGCAGTAAATATATAAATAATCAATAATATCAACGGCCATATTTATTATAAAATTATATATATATATATATATATATATATATAAATGTGTGTGTGTGTGTGTCTGTGTTTGTTTGCCACTACCTCTTGACAACAAGTGCTGGTGTGTTTACACTCCCATAACTTAGTAGTTTGCCAAAAAAGATTGACAGAATAAGTACCAGGCTTTTAAAAAAATAAGTACTAGGGTCAGTTCAGTTGACCAAAAATTCTTCAAAATGGTGTCCCA
>NC_068988.1:81396860-81400394 GCF_001194135.2 Octopus bimaculoides
TATAAGGTGTTATTTCTTTACTACCCACAAGGAGCTACACACAGAGGGGACAAACAAGGACAGACAAACGGATTAAGTCGATTATACCGACCCCAGTGCGTAACTGGTACTTATTTAATCGACCCCGAAAGGATGAAAGGCAAAGTCAACCTCGGCGGAATTTGAACTCAGAACATAGCGGCAGATGAAATACCGCTAAGCATTTTGCCCGGTGTGCTAACGATTCTGCCAGCTCGCCGCCTTAGTAGTATAAGGTGTGTTATGAGAATTTATAGAACAAGTATTCTATAGAGACTCAACAAACTGTTAAAGATGGAGAAGAGAAGATGTTGAAAATTTGGAAAAAATTTAATCCATGCTTGTAATCATTTCAAACAGCAATATTAACATGTAAATAACATGGTAGAAAAATTAGAAATTAATTTAATTAAAATTAAATTAATTACATATCACTGTTCTCCTCAGTCCGAAAAAAGGATACATCAAAAAAATAATATTGTTACAGAAGGCTTGATGGAGTGAGTATCACAAAACATATTCAGATTTACATATTATCCTTATGAAAGATTAAGAGCATGCTAAGATAGTGTTGTTGAGACTAGTTGTGTATGAACTAAAACTGAAGCAGCTAACGGTTATTTGAAAATATAAGTGAAAGATGTTTAAGAAACATTTCCTCTATATGAAAATAAGTAATTAAGTGATATACACTCTATATAAAGCATTTATCATAAGAAGTGAAATATAATATATATGAGCGTCCAATGGGACAGCATAGCTATATTTGATTTGACAGTTATAAGTGATATATAAGAAATATTAAGTATGGTGTATATTTAAAGAAATTATTTTAAAAAAGAGAATTTCTCATGTGTGAATAAGAAATAGAAAGTAGTTAATATAGTTTTATTTAAGCTCCTTGAATTCCAAACAAAAAAAGATAGAGCTGTGAGGGAGTACTTAATAGTTTTATATAATGGGAAAAAATCTTTTTAGTATAAAAACTTATATTCATTTGTGTGAAATAAATACAGGATAAAGAAATAAAGATAGAAGAATAGTTGTTAATTTTACAGAATTAAGAAAGAAAATACTTGCTGTGACTAAGAATATTGAAAAAAAAAAACCGTTTAATGATAATGAAGTATTTTTGAGAGGTTGAGAAAAAAAAAACAATGTAAGGGAGATAAGGCTGAGACAAAGTCGTAATTTTCTATATTTTGTAGGGTGACTATGTTTTTGTATAAATAATAAAAATTGCAATGAGTTGAGTATCTAGCTTGGCATAAAGGGGATGAGAAGTCTATAGTAATATTATATAAATAATTGTCTAACTTATATAAGGTAATGGTGAATGTGAATATAAGAAAATTATTTTAAATTTATTTATGGAGTAATAGGGGCGAAAATATGTCTATTAAAATTATGAGAAGTAATTCATATATTAAAATTCCTATCAAAGAAAAGAATATTATTTTATATATATATATATATATATATATATTGTATACTGATACATTTACAGGGAACAAATCTACGAGAAAAAGTGTACGTGGGACTACATATTCTAGCAATATTTAGATTATTTTATTTCAAATTGAGGGTGGATGTGGCAGATAGGACACTATACAAGGATAATGAGCATACTTATACTGGTGTAAAGATATGAACAAAAATAATATATAGGTATCATTATAAATTAAAATTATAGTTACAATTACCCACACATATGAGAGGGAGATGTTATTATATGCAATAATATATACATACATGTATATTTTATATATTCATTTGTATGTATGAACATATAGTGGTGTATATATTTATATGTATATATATATATATACATTTGTATATATGTGTTTATGAATGTAGGACATGTATATGTCTAATCATTTTATAAATAAAATATAGAATATAAAATATTAATCAGTGTTAATATATAGTTAAAAAGCATTAATAGCAATAATAATAATAATGATGATGATAAATAAATAATAATAATAATAAAATGATGATAATACTACAAATCTGTTTAGATGTATAACACAAAATGATAAATAAAAAACGATATCTATAAGAGTGCATACATTTTGTGGAAGAGTTTGTTGTGCACCAAGAATTATTATATATATAAGCATATATCATCTGTAAGATGTAATTAATATCAGGTAGGTTGGCAAGAAACCCTAAACAATAAAAATTGGGATAGTTAAGAGAGGTAGTTTTTCAAAAATACATATTATACAAATGGAATAGGTTACAAAGAAGAAGGAAGAAAAGATGGGGAAAATATATATATAAGGGCAAATTTGACACTGAAATAGTATTATAAGTGTTTGCATATATCATTAGTAAAAAGTAAATAAGTATCATACAGATTGGCAAAAGGCAATTAAGATAAATAATAATTATTATTGGAATAGGTAAGAGAAAGTTGTATCTGAATACATATTGTAAAGGAAATAAATTACAGAAAAAGTAATGTATATATATATCAATGAAAGGACCAAAAAAAGGGTCTAATATATATTGAGAGAAAGGGAGGTATATGAAGATTTCTAGAGATGTTATATCAATATAAGGAAGGTCATACAATTATAAGGGTGGGGGGGATAGTTGAGTAATAAATAAATATCCAAGTAGTATAAGATAATTAATGTAGAGAGTATTATAAGAATAAAAATCTGATACCATAGATAGAAATAATATGCAGAGAGGCATTTTAACAAAAAAATTAATTATCATAAAGAGAAAGGAAAAGATAAAAAGAGTTAAGGTAGGGCACGGGGGTGGGGAGAATTATTTACGTAATTTTGACATATGTCTGCAAGAAAAACTTTTTTCTCTCTAGAATTAAGAAGGAGACCTTTCATTTTCATTATTTTATAACTTTCTTCCAGGCATAATTTACAGATCTTGCTATGTTTATAAGATGGGGCTGAAGATAGTATTTTCCAAGAAATTGAGTAATCTATATTGCTTCTTTTTGGATACACCTGTGCTATTCTCTTTTCTAGGGTCATTAAAGGATGATTTATAACTATTCTTAATTTCAAAGAATCCTGCATACACCTGATTTAGAGAAATTATGGGCAGTAATTGTTGCTTGGTATCCTACATCTTTCATTTTACAATTTCCATCTACTTTACAGGTACTTGGGTTTCTACAATTACAATTTGAATAATTAGTTAGTACTATGTTGTTATGTTTATATGTATTAGGGGTAATTGAGTTTTGGTTATTCTGATAATTGTAGTTATTAGATTTAGAATTATTAGGATTACTAGGTATATTAGAAGAAGTTTTTTTAATAATAGAATTGGTATAGTTTCTTATTGTTAAATGAAGAGATGATCCTAAATAGGTTTGGAGATACTGAAAATCCAAATCTGATTTTTTTGATATCAAATATTTTTGAATATTTAGAGTTTTTAAACTTTTTTTTAATAATATTTCTAATGGATTTAATAAAATTGGATTTTAGATGTTTTGCAAAAGGAATTATGATCCAAATGGTGTTATTGTTGTTT
>NC_068988.1:81400593-81405657 GCF_001194135.2 Octopus bimaculoides
GTGTGTTGGTTTAATGTTCTTATTTCTATCTATAATTAATTATTTTCAGTGTTTATTGTCAGTATACTTGGGTTTAATTACCTTATTAATAGTGTAGTTGGTGATTTGTGACTTGGTGAAATTAGTGTTATTTATTCTTTTAGTGCGGTTATGGTTGTGGTGCTCATATTGATAATGTTTATTATTATGTTTATTGTTGTTGTAAGATTTGTCTATTGCTAATGTATTGCTGATGATTATTATTGAGAGATTTTGATAGTTTGTCAGGGTTTACTAATTCACCAGTTGATTTAGTTTCACTAATATTGTCTTTGTTGTTGATATCTAGATAATTTTTGAAATAATTAGAATTGGTGCTATTGTTTTTATTGTACTTAATTTGATATTTGTATTCTGCCTTCTTAAGTGCTAGATTATAGCTACTCCAGACTGATGAAGAGCAATAACACTGGAACTAGTCTTGGGATGCTGGTTTTGCTGGGTGGAGGTGCTTATCTCCCCTGATGGAAAACTTAAGGACAAAGATCGCTTGTGCCACATAGCCAACTGGAAATGATGTTCCCTGGGGCTAAATAGCAGTAGCATTCTTCCCTTTCCTGGGACTGTCACATTAGGTTGGCAACAAACCATCACTTTATTATACTGCGACTATATAAATCTCTCTGAAAGATTTAGAAATGTATTATTTCTAGATTATAGTTGTCTTTATGTTTGTTAAAAATTTCTTCATTAAATGATGATAAGTTGATTTCGTATATATATATATATATATATATATATATATATATATATAAACACCTCTTGAGTGTTGGGCCTCACAGAGACGATGACAAATGACTGAGACTTTTGGCAGTATGCTGTGCTTGAGAAGAAAACCCATCAAGCCAATTGTGACATATACTAGTGCATGCAACTGGCACCAGTGCCAGTGACATGTAAGAGCACCCATTACACTCTAGGAGTAGTTGGCATTAGGAAAGGTATCCAACAGTAGAAACATGCTAAATCAGACTGGAGTCTAGTGCAGCTCCTCAGCTTACCATCTCTGGTCAAACTATCCAACCTATGCCAAAATGGACAATGGACGTCAAATGATGATGATGATAATATAATTGGCTCTTTTTTCAACCAGCATGGTTTCATCCTATTTCAAGGTTTGCTATAAAGACAACATACAACACTTCAAATATTTTTCTGAAACATTCAAAATCTCCTGAAAAGTTACACAATATCTTCCTTGAACTCACATGTATGGCATTTCTAAACAAGCATTCCTAACATGATGCTATCAGCACTGATCAGTATCTGATTCTCTAAGAAAATTATGTCTGACTCACATTTGTACATGTTTAAAAATTTTACAAACAGAAACATCCAAGATTACTTCACAGATGTACTTATCAAAACACTACAACCACTTTTAGGCTTCTACTACATTTTCTACCACAACTTCTACTTACTTGAACCAGCAAGCTGCATGATACCTCCACCTAAATTCATTATAATTTGTTCACATCTACCTAAATTCATTATGATTTATCCTATCTCAACTAAATTCATCACAATTTACCCATCTACAACTAAATTCATTATAACTTAGCTTCATCCTTTAAATTCATTGCAAAATACCTATCTAAATTCATTAAAATTTACCCACCTCCAACAAAATTCATTTCAGTTTATCCACCTCCATCCAAATTTATTATAATCTACCCATCATTCAAAATTCATTAAATTTACCAACCTTGTTCGAAATTCGTTAAAATTTTACCCACCTCTAACAAAATTCATTGTAATTTGCCCATCTTCACCTAAATTTTCTCTAATTTATATTCTCCACCTAAATGCACAATAATTTAGCCACCTCTACTCAAATTCATTATAATTTACCCACCTCCAACTAAATTCATTAAGTTCACCCACATTCACCTAAAATAATTATAATTTACCCACCCTTCACTAAATGCATGATAATTTACCCACCTCTACTCAAATCCATCGTATTTGCCCACCTTCGACTAAATTCATTAAATTTACTCACCTTCACCTAAATTCATCATAATTCATCCATCTTCGCTGACTTCCATTATAATTTATCTCCAATGCCTAAATTCATTATTATTTACCCATTTCCACATAAATTCATTATGATTCACTCACCTCCACATAAATTCATTATGATTTACACAACTTCTGCTAAATTCATCATAATTTACCTCCACCTAAATCTATTATAATTTGCCCATATTCACCTAAATTCATTACAATTTACCCACCTTCATCCCAATTCATTATAATTTACCTGCCTTCACCTAAATTTATTATGAGTTACCCACCCTTCTAAATTTCTTAAACTTACCCATCTTACTCTGAATTCAATATAATTCAGTCATCTCCACTTAAATTCACTACAATTTAGCCACCTCTACTCAAATTCATTATAATTAACTCACCTCCAACTAGATTCATTAAGTTTACCAGCCTGCACCTAAAATCATTATAATTTGCCCATTCTCTTCTAAAGGCAGTCTAATTTACCGACCTCGAACTAAATTTGTCATAATTTATCCACCTCTACTTAAATTCCTTATAATTTTTCCCACACCTAAATTCATTATAATTTCCCCACCTTTATCTAAATTCATTATAATTTACTCACCTCCACCCAAATTGATTAAAATTTACCCTCCTTCTCTTCATTATAATTTTTCCACCTTCCTTCAATATATCATAATTTACTCATCTCCACCAAAATTCATTAAAACTTATTCACCCCAATCAAATTCATTTTAGTTTACCCACCTCCAATTACATTAATTAAAATTTACCCACCTCTATTAATTTCATTATAATTTTCCCATCTATCCTAAATTTATTATAATTTACCCTCCACCTAAATTCATAAAATTTACCTATTCTCTCTTAAATTCATTATTATTTACACCCCCCCCACCACCACCTTAGATCCTCTTCTTGAAAGACCAAATGAATAACCTCAATGAATCCATCAAGAATGATCTATGAACTGAATATTAACTTCTCTGATCTCACCACTAAGTGAAAACCTATACTCAGTGAATATTAACCTTAGTGATCTTGCTATTATGAGAGGGCCTTTTTTAATTGCATATTAACCTCAGTCTTTCCATTTAATGAAGACCTGTATTAACTGTCATTAACATTTGATGGCCTATGCTGGTCATGGATGTTGCTCCTCACTAATTAATATTCAAAAATATATGGAAATCTAGGTTAAAATATTCAAAATAATTCTAATTAATTTCACTTCGTATTTATAATTATCTGGAAAGATTTTCTGGAAAAAATATTTTCTGCTAAACCATATTGATAACGAAGATAATGTTGGGGTTGATGAAGATGCAAGGGGCTTTTGGAAAAGAGTATATATAAGGTGATAGCATTATGCAGGCATTGTGTGGAGGTTGGTGCATCTATTTGTGGTTGGGTTTTGGTGCGATAGATTTTCAGTTGCATATCAGGTCGGTACAGGTGCAACTGTCTGGTTGAGAAATATACTGTCTAATCACATGATATCAGGTCCAGTCCTGTTGTGCAAACATCTTGGACAAGTGTCTTCCACTACAGTCCAAGGCTGGCCAAAGTCTTGTAAGTGGATTTGGTAGATAGAAAGACAAAGAAGCCCTTTGTTTGTGTGTGCATGTGTCTGTGAGTTTGTGCAGGTGTGTGTGCGCGAATATGTGTGTATGTGTGAGTGTGTGTGTGTGTGTGAGTGCATGTGTGTGTGCTTGTGTGTGTACATGTGTGTGTGTGTATGTGATGTTTCTGTGTGCATGTGCATGTGTGTATGTGCATGCATGTGTGTGTGTGTGAATATCATGTAATGGTTATAAATGAGCATCGTCATTATACAAACAATGTTTGCTTCCAGTTTCTGTGAAAGACATATTTGGTCATCTGGAAATATTACCTTGCTTGGAAACAAGTGAGACTTGACAAAAGGAAAGCCATCAGACTGAAGAAAACCTGCTTCAACAAATTCAGCCTGACCCATGCAGGCATGGGAAAGTGGACATTAAATGATAATGATGGTGATATAACTGTCAGGTTATTCCACAGCCCACCTCTCTCCCACCGATTCCAGCTCTAGTTTATGTTTCTAATGATAGAATTGGTAGTAGTTCTCTAACAGTCACTGGAAGTTTAACAGGATTAGGTTGCAAATACATAAATCCACAACAAGAAATAAAATTGTTTCAGCTAAAACATACAATTTATTTATGTATTTCCCTACAGAAAATATATTGAAAGTAGTTCACCTTCATTGATCAAACTGAAATCATAACTGTAGATGATACACTGTGCTAAATATCTTGTGATATTTACTTTCATCCTACTATTTTCACCCTACCACTTTCATTCAATAACATAGTAGGTTCAATCCCAGTTTGTGTTAACTACGTTTTTCATTTCCCTGGGTTACTGGGTCAATAAAATAATATTGGTTTCAAATTTTGGCACAAGGCCAGTAATTTTTGTTGGGAGTGTGTAAGTTGATTATATCGACCCCAGTGCTCAACTGATACATATTTTATTGACTCTGAAAGGACGAAAGGTAAGGTCAACCTCAGCATAATTTGAATTCAGAATGCAAAGTCAGAAGAAATGCTGCTAAACATTTTTTCTGAGGTGTGTGTAATGTATGCATGTATGTATTGTATGTATTTATGTCTGTCTGCCTGTCTGTCAGTCTATCTGTCACTCTAACAGCTTATCTGTCTGTTTGCCTGTCTATCAACCAACCTATTTACTTTTCTGTCTGTCTGTGTGTCTGTCTATCTATCTATCTATCTATCTATCTATCTATCTATCTATCTATCTATCTATCTATCGATCTGTCTATCTATCTATCTATCTATCTATCTATCTATCTATCTATCTATCTATCTATCTATCTAACTATCTATCTATCTATCTATCTGTCTATCTGTCTATCTATCTATCTGTCTATCTATCTATCTATCTATCTATCTATCTATCTATCTATCTATCTATCTATCTATCTATCTATCTATCTATCTATCT
>NC_068988.1:81407104-81419143 GCF_001194135.2 Octopus bimaculoides
TATCTATCTATCTATCTATCTATCTATCTATCTATCTATCTGTCTGTCTGTCTGTCTGTCTGTCTGTCTGTCTGTCTGTCTGTCTGTCTGTCTGTCTGCCTGCCTGCCTATCTATCTATCTATCTATCTATCTATCTATCTATCTATCTATCTATCTGTTATATCGGTAGTGATGATTTATGATGTGTGTGTAACAATATATCACAGTATCAAATATATCTGTGTAACAATAAGCAATGTAACAAGAGTTATATATACTTATATACTTACAAGCGTTTGCACAATAGCAATCCAATACTCCCAATGCAGAATCAATAACAAGACTAACAGTTTTACGGTTCAACCCCTACTGTCTACTGGCTCATCTGTTTATAAGACTCATACAGTCCACTGACAGTCATGTGCAGGGGTATCAGTTCACTCCCCAACACTATCTATCTCTCTGTAGGGGTGGGGTGTGGATGGAGAGGGTAACAACGAAGGGAGAAGAAGGTGGGTAAGAGTGGAGAGAGGAAGTAGGTGTCAGGGCAAGAGAAGAGAGAAGTGGGTAGGAGTGAAGAGAGGAAGTAGGTGTGAGATGAAGAGAGGATAGAGGGAGTCAGATGAAGAGGTGACAATGAAGTCAGATGAAGTGGTGCAAAGGAGCAAAGAGACAAGATTAATTCCATGGCGAAGGCAGGAGTCTAGATGGCCCCTATGCAAAGACAATCTAAACACAGTTAGGTGTTGTAATTAATGACCGGTAGAGTGGAAATGGCATGAGACCAGGGCGTCATTGCTAAGTCTAATGTCTTGGAGGTGCTCTGCGAACTGATCAGCCAAGTGGCATCCCATTTGACTGATGTACAGAGAAGGACAGAAAGAGCAGGAGATGCAGTAAATGACATTGCTAGAAGTGCATGTAAAGGAGTCAGTGATATGATAGGGACGATGTGGGTGCCTGTGAGGATGATGGTGCTGGGGAGGTAGGGGAAAGTACGGCAGCATGGGTGGGAGCAGGTAAACAAGTCAGGTTGGGAGGTGGGGTTAGGGAAGAAACTGTGGACCAGGAGGTCACGTAGGTGGTGGGCTCGTTTGAATGAGGAGCGGGGTAGGTTTGAGAAGATGTGTGAAGTGGAGGAGTCGGACTGGAGTCACCGGAAGGCTCAGAGAATGGTGCATTAGAGAGGCAGGGTGTAGGCATGGTAGGTGAGAGGAAATGGGAGATGGGTAATGGTGGGGAAGATGCAGGGAGAGAAAGCAGAGGCACAGTCCACCGAGTGGTGTGGATAGTGGTGAGGAGATATCCACGAAGGATGAAGTGGCGAGCTGAGTCTCAATGTTGTGGTTGTCACTGCAGAGCCTGTGCATATTGAGGAATTGGGAGTAGGGTATGGATAGCTTGGTGTGGGTAGGGTGGGAGGAAGAGAAGTTGAGGTATGAGTGTGAGTCGGTGTGTTTGTGGTGGATGGAGGTAGTGAGAGCAGAGTTGTGTATGTTGACTGAAATGTCGAGAAAGGCGATGGAAGTGCTGGAAATGGTGCAGGAGAATTCAAGGGCAGGATGGAAGGATTGGACAAAAGAGAGGAAGGAGTCTAAATGTTCGAAGGAGAGCGAGGTCACACCAATACAGTCATCAATATAATGACCGTATAGTTCAGGAGTGGGACCAGTGAATCTTGAAAATATTTGGGCCTCAACGTAGCCAATGAACAGGTTTGCATAGTTGGGGCCCATTCTCATTCCCATGGCCACTCTCGAGAACTGTTGGTAAAACTCCCCAACGAACGAGAAGCAAGTGAGGGAGAGAACAAGTTTGGTCAGACGAAGAGGTATGGACGTGTCAGGTAGGGGGGTTCTGTCGAAGGTCTAGGAAGTGTTTGATGGCAACAAGTCCTTCATGGTGTGGGATCACCATATATAGACTCTTGATATCAAGAGTGAAGCGACATTTAGGGGTGGGCAGGAAGGAAGAAAGAGTTGAAAAGACAAAGAGCATGGTTAGTGTCATGGATGTGTGAAGGAAGGGAAGCCACTAGGAGGGCAAGGACCTGGTCTAGGTATTTAGAGATGAGTTCCGTGGGGCAGTTACAGGCAGAGATGATGGGCAGCCAGAGTTGTTGGGTTTGTGGATTTTGGGAAGGAAGTAAATAGTGGGGGTGGAAAGAATGTGGACATTGAGGTTGGAGATGGTGGAAGGGAGACTGGAGGAGGAGATGAGGTCAGGGATAGGTGGAGGACACCGTCTGTTGGTAGCTAGGCATGGGGTTGGAGGGAAGAGAGCAGTAGAAGGAGGTGTCTTGAAGTTGGCAGAGAGCTTCAGCCTTGTAGAGACCCACATGCCACACCATCATGGCTCTATCCTCATCGGCCAGGTTTTTGCAACATCGAAGACATCAGAGAGAGAAGAGTTCAGCTGGGGAGATGTTCAGACGTTGGGGACGCCTGTGAAAGTTAAACTGGTCCACAGCACATTGACACATGCCCGCAAAATGATCGACTGCTTGGAACTGGCCAGGAGCTGGCATCCAGTGGGATGGTCAGAGAGCCAGGTTGGTGAAGCAGTCTTCTTTGTTAGATGCAGGTGGAGTGTTGACAGAAACGTTAGCACACCAGGTCAAATGCTTAGCTGTATTTCATCTGTCTTTACTTTCTGAGTTCAAATTCCGCTGAGGTCGACTTTGTCTTTCATACTTTCGGGGTTGATAAATTAAGTACCAGTTGCATACTGGGGGATGATCTAATTTATATATGTGTGTGTATGCATATATGTATGCATGTGTGTGCGTTTGCATGTATGTATGTATGTATACATACATATATACATATGCACACACACACAGACATACATACACACACATGCACACATACATGCATGCATACATAGACACACACATGCGCAAAAACAAAACAAAAGCAAAAAAGAACACAGTGTAAATAACAGACAGTCAAGACTATTGATAAGGTTGCAAGACGCAAGGAAAATTTTAGGAAAATAAAGACAAATGAGTGGAAATTCTAATGGTGGGTGTGTTAAATTTTAAGGCACAATAAGAAAATGACTCCCCCAGACACAACAGAATATGCTTCAACACACGAAATCACATAATATGCTAGAAGAAAGCACCAAATCATCTTACCATGAAGAATATGTTCTCAAAAATTTTAGCAAACACCAGAATGTATGTGAGCCATGTTTTCCCTTAATGGCTTCATATCCTAAATCAATGTTTCCGACTTTTGCGTTGAAATCATCCATAACCATTATCAACTCTTTCTCAGTCCGTTTTTCAATTACGCTCTGCAGAGTATCATAAAATTCAACTTTTGCTAATTCATCAGCATCATTTGTTGGGGCATAGCACATAACGATTGTTAGGAAAATCCGCTTATGAGATGGTCTAAACTTTGCTAGTATCAATCTTTCATTTATGGGTTGCCTTTCTATTAATGCTTTAACTGCTTTCTTAGTCAGCATCAGAGCTACTCACCTTGTGTGACACGCCTTATCATCTTTGTGCCCTGAGTGTATAATTGTTTTTCCAGAAGCTAGCTTAGTTTGTCCATTATCAATCCATCTAGTTTCACACAAACCCAAAATTTCCAATTTGTAATTGTCCATTTCTTTGCTAATATTTTCACACTTTCCAGCAGTAAACATTGTTTGAACATTCCACGGACCAAAGTGGAATCCTTTGTCAAAAGCAGTATTGGCTAACTAGCTTCCCTAGGGCTTTGACTATTCGTTTGGTGTCATAAAACACCTTTGACTAGTTATAGATTGGATTATGAAGGAAACTACGATTGAAAGCCAAACAGGCATTGAATGGATGGATGCAGAAGTTTTAGAAGATCACAACTTTGCAGATGATATAGCGCTACTTTCACAAACATATAACCAAATGCAGAATAAAACGTCAAAATTAGAAGCAATAGCTGCCAAACTAGGATTGAAAGTCAACCGCGACAAATCAAAAATTATGTGCGTTAATGAAGAAAACAGTGAACATATTAAACTAGAAACCGGTGAACTAGTGGATGTAGCCAAGTTTACGTATTTAGGTAGTAAGATAACATTCTCAGGCGGCACCGACGAAGATATTAAGATGAGAATACGTAAGGCACCTGTTAAAAAAAAGTATGGAGCGCAAGTGTAATTTCAATAAAGAACAAAATAAGAATGTTTAACACTAACGTAAAAGCGGTGTTATTGTATGGGGCTAAGACATGTATACACTATTTAAACCTAATTTTTTCATCTCAACCATGTGCTTTTACAATCATAATAATATTGCAGTGAATGCAATTTGATCAGGAGCAAAAATATATATTTATACAAAATTAAGGATAAAACCACTTTAATGATTTTATCAACTGGCCAGTGTGTAATAAAACCATACAGGTAACAATTTATACTAATATATAATTACATACTATAATTATATTAAAGAGTGCAGATAAACCCCACCCACATGCTCAAAATAGATGTCTAATGGCTCTAAAAACCACATCTACACTCCAGCTGCATAAAGAAGGGCTGAGTTCTAATTGTGGAAGATACATGTAAAAGGAGTAGACCCAGGAAGATGTGGGACAAAGTGGTGAGAAAGGATCATCAGACGCTGGCCTCACTGAAGAAATGACAAGGGACTGGGGGATGTGGTGATTTGCTGTACTTGATAAGACATGTCAGGCTAAGTAAAATCACTGTCCTCCATACATACAGGCTTCTCCTTTTAGGTGCTGGTGCCACTTAAAAAGCACTCATGCTGGTGCAGTGTTAATGCACCCATGTCAGTGCTGCATAAATGCACCTGTGTGTTTATATATATATATATATATATATATATATATATATATATATATAAAAAAGGCTATTTCTCATTAGGGGTCAGCAGTTTTAAAGAGTGGTATTAAGTCTCCCTTAGTTTTATGACAGAATATTGCATACCATTATGTAATATATGTTGCGGGTTCACTCATGGAAATAATACAAGAAACAATCTTTAAAAATAACAGCAAAACTTTATTCTTCTGTTAAATAGTACAGTGGACCAAATAAAACATCACAAATTCTGGTGGTTGTATAGCTCATCCATCACTTGGATAATTCAGCTTGGGCTGTCATTTGTTACATGTGCTCCGTTACATTAATTTTACTCTGGTGAATAACGGCAGGAAAATAACACAAGCCACGTTCATGAAACTTGCTCACCTCTCTCCTCATAAATGAATTGTTACACCAATTTATAGAAGGAGGGTAGGTTCCAGAGTGAGTGCATTCAAATTAGTTGTTTGAGAATGCATTACGTGCACTGTGATTGGATCTTTGATCCATATCTCATGCAGTACTCAACCAATCAAGGAACAAAACTCAACCAATGTTCAAAACTCACATGATAAACAAGAAATCATTCTTGACAGATTAATGTACTGAACCTATAAAAAGGTGATCATCTTCAATATGCCATAATAGAAATTGATATCACTACCTATTCATACACACACACACACACACACATACCTCCCACACATACACATACACACACACACACACACACACACACACACACACATGTGCATACATATATCTGTGTTCATGTGGGTGTAGGTGTGTGCAGCATGACATTACCAAATAACTGTCAAAAAGCATCTTTGTCATACTAGTGGTGCTGTTTGTTTACAGTCTTCCTTAAAATATGTTCTGCCATAAGGAAATATTACTTTGCTTGGAAATGAGCGAAGGTTGGTAATAAAAAGTGCATCCAGCTATAGAAAATTTGTCTCGACTGACTCCATGTGGTTAAAATAATCATGAAAAAATGAATGTTTAAATGATAATGATGATGATGATATGCATGTATGTATGCATATGTGTATGTGTGAGTGTTTGAGTGTATATGAGTGTGTGTGGGTCTGTATGTGTGTATATGTATATGTGTATCTGAATGTGTGCATGTGTGTGTGTGTGTGTGTCTACGTTTGTGTCTATGTCTTTGATACTATACTGCTGTTTACCAAAACCAATGCTATATCAAGAATGTAACTGAGCCAATCAACAAATAATAATCAATAAAATAAGTAGTAGACTTTCAGTAAATACTGGGGTCGATATTACTGACTAAAACCCCTTGAAGGTGGTGCCACAACATGGCCACAGTCCAAACACTGAAGCCACTAAAAGAATAGGTTCCTTTGTGAAAATTATTCTTGTGTCTAAGACACAAATCAATGACTTATCTGTTGATGTTAGTAGCGGAATCTGTTAAAGTGATCTTGTAAATATTTGTGAGAATTTATTGATATAATTAAACTAGGTTATCTCTTTATCTACAATTCTGCTGCTGCTGCTGTTTCTGTTGCTACTGCTGCTGCTGCTGTTGTTGCCAGATGAAGATTTTTGAACAAAGGTTTTACATTCAGTAGTAATGAATTAAATAAATTAGATTGATTACATTGGAACTTAGTGATCGCTCACACTTACATATGAATGTGTGTGTGTGTGTGTGTGTGTGTGTGTGTGCGCGTGTGTGTGTGCGTGCGTGAGTGTGTGTGTATGTAAATATCAGTCATTGGAGCTTGACATTATTCTCTGGCTTGTCAATTTCTGTCGAGCCATCCAATTTATGCCAGTGTTGAAACATTGAAGATGGACATTAAATGATGATGATGATGAGGAGGAGGATACACACACACACACACACACACACACATATTATATACATATATATATATAGCAAGTGGGCAAGTGGCAGCTAATTGACACTTGTACAATGGGGTATCCCAATGGCCATGTGGATAGTGTTGCTACATAGGTTAAAAAATATTCTGAATCTGGTTAACAATTTTAGTAAAAGTTTTACATGTAAATATCTTTTTTATACCACAGTAATTTGAAAACTGTAAGTGACTGGTCTTAATGTCAGCAAAGAATATAATCACCATATGACTGTTTGGCTCAAGGCAAGGCAAGAGATGTCAACATTCACACATATTTGCATTCACACACACACACACACAAGTTAGTGAGGAGGTTTGTACAGTGTTTCTCATGAGCTGAAGGAAGAGCCCTGAATTGAGCTGTGAAGATTGAAACCCTCATAGTGAAGAAAGAAGAATTATCTGGAAGCAAACTCTCTTTGTCTTCTCATTAATAGGGATATAGTCAAGGAAAGCTACAAAATATTTCACTTACATTTGCTTTTGGTATTTGTTAGTGAGATTGGAGCTAACAAAGTTTGTTCACTAAAATATGTTTCCATAGTTAATAAAGGCAAATAGTAGAGGAGTTGATCATGTCTGTGAAATTAGGTTAGTTGTTAGTCTTGATTGTTTGATCATGTCATAGGTTTCTTCAAACATGGCTCATCAGAATAACCAATGACCAAATGTGAGTGTTTGATCTGCTAAAAATGACAACCACATTCTCTTAAATCAAACTTACCATTTTAAAAAGAGAAGATCACATTGGATGTGATCTTGATGAGGCAGTCATGGTTGGAATGGTATTAATCAGAGGTCTGTTCTATCAGGACTGAGCTGGGAGCTACCCCTCCCCACTCACCAGCAATCTTTAATATGATGTTTGATCAAATGAAATGTGCTTCTAATATATTTTTTCACATTTTGCATAGTCCTCCATTCTAACAGTATTTAATATATAGATAATATAATACAACCATTTTAAACATCTCCCTTTTATAACAACCATTTAAACATCTCCCTTTTATAACACAAACACATCTATTTCATAAAATGATATTAATGTTTACCCTATTATATACTACAATATATCATGTTCCTGTTCACACACCACCCTGCTTGTGTTTACACACTATCAATGATAAACATGATCTGCTCCTATAAGAGAGAGCATAAAACAGAAGAGGTTATTGAAGAAAATCCAATTCCATATCTGAAAGAATTCCTAAAGAGATTGAAAGTCTTCACCCCAAAATTACTAAAACAAAAATTACCTGAAAAGTTTTCAAGCATCAGCCATCTTTTATTTAACCAACTTTTAACTATCATATGCTTAATATTTTCTCTCATATTTTAATACAGAGGTTCGCAATGTAGTTGGTACCACCCCCAAGTGACCAGTGGACAGGTCAAAGGAGGTCTTAGACTTTAGGGAGTGGTAGAGTAACATAATTAACATGCTAAATATTACCTATAACCAGTAATCTCTTATCGTTTGTCTTTTACTTGTTTCAGTCATTAGACTGTGGCCATGCTGGGGCACTATATTGAAGAATTTTTAGTCAAATGAACTGACCCCAGTACTTATTTTTCTTTTTTTAGGCCTGGTACTTATTCTGTAAGTCTCTTAGTCCGAACCTCTAAGTTACTGGGACGTAAACACACCAACACTAGTTTTCAAGTGGTAGTGGGGGACAAACACACACACAAACACACACACACACACACACACACACACACACACAAGTATATGACGGGCTTCTTTCTGAATCTGTCTAACAAATCCACTCATAAGGTTTTGGTCAGCCCAAAGCTGCAGGAGAAGACACTTGCCCAAGGTGTCACACAGTGGGCTGAACCCAGAACCATGTAGTAATGGTTATCAAAATGAAATGAGATTTCATCAGGCACAAGGTAATCATTAATTTGCAATGTATAAAGTAATTATACAACTTTCATCTTTATTAATTTTTTTATCATTTCACTGTTAAAAGCTTATACAATCCATTTTTAGAGTAAAGTTTATAAATCATCATCCATGTTAAGTTAGTTTAGTCGTGATACCTTACTCACCACTTAGGTGAGCACTACATAGAAGAGGTTAAGAACCAGTTTTATTAGAACATATTTTATAGAGCTGAATAAACTGTACAATTTAGGTCATATTTTTGACTGTATTGTTGGATGTTGTGAAAGTCTAGCAGCTGAGATTGTAGTGTTGGTTACAACAAAAGTACAGCAGCAAGCTTCATATATTTAGTTGTGGTGTTGGTTGTGGTAAAAGTACAGCTGCTAGGGCTATAGCTTTGGTTGTAAAAGTGTAGTAGCTAGAGTAATAAAGAAAAAAAAATGTTTATGAAACTGTTTTCTATAGCTGTGATGAAGATATTTTTTTCCTGTACATGGAGCTGATTGTATGAGATTTGTATAAGAAATGTGTTGAAGTATGTAAGTAAAGCATGTACAGAAGAAATGCAAGGGTTTGAGTTACTTGATCTAAGTATGGTCTGTTGGGCACAGTATGTCATTTAATAAAAGAACAAAGTAGATGGACATTAAACACCTTGCATGATGAGTGGCTACACTGTATATTGAACTGGAGTGAAAAATGAGTTGTTGGTTGAAAGCTGGGGTTACATATAGACAAGGAGAAACAAGGAAAATGTAATAAGTTGTGAAGTTGAGATCTGAGGCTTAGATTTCACAACAAAGATGAGGTAGGATCAAAATGAATGGACAAATGCTACGTTTGTAGACTTGGAAAATATAATCAAACATAAAAGGGCAAGTGTGGTGAAAGGAACCTGTTGAACATTATATAGTGTTGGAAATGTAGATGTTTAATCAAAAATATGACAGTAAAATAACAGAGGCAGTTCAAAAGATTTCATTTAAGTTTAAAACATGCAAAGGTTATATTAAAAAAAAATTGTGACAAAGTGATACAGGTGCTGCAAGAAAACATTATAATTTCATTCTTTTTCTAGTTTCTGTCATTGGATTGTGCCCATGCTGGGAAACTGTCTTCAAAAGTTTTAGAGATATTATTGATCCCAAAATTTATTTCAGTTTGGTACTTATTTCATTGATATCTTTTTATCTGACAACTAAATTATTTTTTTTTTTTACATAAAGTGACTCATTCCAACATATTGGTTAATATTGATAAAGATAAATATAGACATAGGTAAGACTATAGATGCAGACAAACATGTATATGCATGTATATAGATGCACACACACACACACACACACACACACACACAACTCTGCAGTCTACATCTATATACACATATACAGATGTGTATAAGTGTATAACTGTGTATACACATACAAAGTTTCTATCTACTAAGTTCACCTCAAAAAATATTGTTTAAACCAATGCCACTGTAAAAGACATTCATCCATGATGCAGTGATGTTAGATCAAACCTGGGACCACGTGATTACAAAGGGAACATCTTAACAAAAGGTGGTGCAAAATAACTATTAAAAATCAAATTGAGAGAAACAAACAAAGACAACAACAATAAGATGATAAAGAGTAAAAATGATTTAAAACAGAGAATTGAACCTTGAAAATATTGATTGAAACAAATCATCCACTGTGTTTACATTGATCCATATCAGAAATGGTAAACTTCAGTAGCAAACGGAATTGAAGCAAATAGACAAAAATGACATGAGTAAAACTGACTGAAGATTCTAGAATAAGCATTAATAAAACATTGGTAAAATTATTTGAATTTCTTATGAATTTATTTCTATGGAATAACGATAAACTGAATGCAAAGGGAAAAAATGCAACAAAATAAAACAAAAAGGTTATGCTAATATAAAATATAATACTGAAAAATAATCAGATAAAAAATTAACGGAAGAAGTAATTGCAGGTTAGACAAGAAATAAATTAATCTGGGAAAGAAGTTACTGGAAAATATTGTTTTGTTATTTACTAAAGATATCCAACTGTTGGATTGAACTGGTGTCTTTTCCATTGTATGGTAGAACAAAAGCACTGTGATTTTATATAGATTTTAAACCTTATAGACAACAGTTGAAGAGAATATTGGGAAAAACTAATATAATATAGCACAATCCAGACTTCAGCCATACAGCAATGAAGATGATGATGATGCTACTTAATCTGAGGTAATAGTGATCCAAATGTATTCCATCTGTCTCAATTCCATTTTTTTTAACAATCCAAGTACTTTTTAAGATAGTAGGTGTGATATCAGGTTAAATTGGGCTGCTAGGTCTACCAGGTTATGCAGTCTCACAGAAGCTTCTTTGATAATGATGATGATGATGAGGACGATGATGATTATAATGATGATGGTAACAGTTATGGTGATGACCATGAGGTGCTGATAGTGATGATGATGGCAAAGATATTAATGGTCCTGATGATCTTGATGGTGACGTCAACAATGATGATGATGGTAATTATAATGATGTTGATGAACACTAGTATTTAGCTGCTGTCACACCAGGCCTTAAGTATTTAAAGTATCCACTTTTGATCAATACCTGTGGTAGCAACAATTATTGGAAAACTACACACTCAGTTTTGCAACCTCTACTGCTTCAACAACAACAACAACAACAACAGCAACTACTACTACTACTACTACTACTACTACTACTACTACTACTACTACTACTACTACTACTACTACTACTACTACTACTATCAAATACCACCTGCACTAATACCTACTCTAAGTTTTTCCAAAAATGTGGCATGGAAGAGGCCACAATAGTGACACCAGATATATCTTTCCCTCTCACCTTCTCCACCTGTCCCGGTAAAAGTCCAATATCAATCAATATGGAGATATTTCTCAACAATTACACACTATTTTCTCATTCATTGAATGATTAATCTCTGATAGAAAATAACAAGAAATTCTTTAACAAGTTTTAGTTGTGTACTGTGGTGATGAAATATTGATGAAATATTGAATACTTATGAAAACATATTGAAATGCTTGCTTGATGAGGAAGTTGTGGTTTGGGAACATTTATTTTATATATCCCAATTGTATTATATATGTGTGTGTGTGTGTGTGTGTGTGTTTGTATATATATATATATATATATATATATGTATATATAGTGAGAATTCATAAAAAAAAAACAAAAGACGAAGACTGGTGGTTGTAGAAAATAAACAGATGTATTAGTATAATGCTCGGGAATTGAAAAAGTCTCTAACGTTTCGAGCCTACGCTCTTCCACAGAAAGAAACAAGGAGAGAAACAATTAGAGAAATAAAATGTGTGTAGTGGTTTGCGATCTATCATGGCAAAATGTATATATGTATATATATATATATATATATATATATATATAT
>NC_068988.1:81419587-81420965 GCF_001194135.2 Octopus bimaculoides
TATATATATATATATATATATCATCATTGTCATCCTCATCATTTAACATCCATTGTCCATGCTGGCATGGGTTGGATGGTTTGACCAGGGTTGGCAAGCTGGAAGGCTGCACTACACACCAGTCTGATTTGGCATGGTTTCTACAGCTGGATACCATTCCTAATGTCAACCACTCTGAGAATGTAATGGGTGCTTTATGTGCCACTGGCATGGGTGCCATTTGTGTGACACCAGTATCTGCCACAACTGCAATTTTATTTGGCTTGATGGGTCTTCTCAAGCATGACGTAATGCCAAAGGTCTTGGTTATTCATCATTCCCTCCATGAGGCCCAACACTTGAAAGGTGCTTTTCACAAGCCACTGTCATTGGTCACTTTGCCTCTGTGAAGCCCAATGCTTGAAAGGTGCTTTTTATTTGCCACTGGCATGGATGTCAGTTACTTGACACCAGCGTCAGCCATGACTTCGATTTCACTTAGCTTGACAGGTGTTCTCAATCACAGCATATCACCAAAGGTCTTGGTCACCAATCATTGCCTCTGTGAGGCCCAAAGTTCAAAGAACATGCTTCACTACCTCATGCCATGTCTTCCTGGGTCTACCTCTACAGCAGGTTCCCTCCACAGTTAGAGATCGATAAGCGATTTTGATTATGAAGCAAGTGAAATCAAAATCAAAATCAAAATTGCTGACGTGACCGATGACAGTACCACCTGATTGGCACTCGTGCCAGTGGAATGTTAAAAGCACATCTGAATGTGGGGTATAACCGGCCCACTTACGAGTACCCCTCATTCATTGGACAATGAACTTTGCTTACAAAAACCTATTGAGGCATGTGAAAAGAAATCAAAACTGCTGATGTGGCCGATGACAGTACCACCTGATTGGCACTCGTGCCAGTGGAACGTTAACAGCACATCCGAGCATGATTGCTGCCAGGCCATGGATTGGCTCCCATGTCAGTGGCATGTAAAAAGCACCATTTGAGTGTGATCATCGCCAGCGTCGCCTTCCCGGCACATGTGCAGGTGGCACATGAAAAACAACATTTGAGCATGGTCGTTGTCAGTGCCACCGGACTGGCTTCTGTGCAGGTAGCATGTAAAAAACACCTCTTGAGCATGGTCATTGCCAGAACCGCCTGACTGGCCCTCGTGCTGGTGTCATGTAAAAGCACCCACTACACTCTCAGAGTGGTTAGAGTTAGGAAGGGCATCCAGATGTAGAAACTTTGCCAGATCAGATTGACCCTGGTGCAGCCTCTGGCTTGCCAGTCCTCAGTCAAACCGTCCAACCCATGCCAGCATGGAAAGTGGGCGTTAAATGAGGATGATGATGATGATGATATATATATATATATATATATATATATA
>NC_068988.1:81422949-81431572 GCF_001194135.2 Octopus bimaculoides
TATATATATATATATATATATATATATATATATTTGGGCCCACATCTGGTAGTTAGATATGGACTCTGAATGCAGAGAACATGTGAAGAGCAAGGACTGGAAAGAAATGAAGCTAATATGCACTGTTGAATGTGCAATGTCAGTGTGTTTGTACGACAAATTGTAAATGTGCTGAGAGAAAAAACTAGGCATAAGAAGAATCAGATGTTGTGTATAAGAGATAAGACTGTACTGATATGGTCATGTGATATGTAAGGATGAAGGTAGTTATAGAAAGAAGTGCTGAATGTTTAAAGTGGATGAAATTTGCAGAAGTTGGAGGCTCAAGAAGACACAAAACAAAGTATTGAAGATTGATGATCTACAGTGGAGATGACAAAAGATCAAGAGGATTAGTGTTTCTCTGTGCTTGAGAAGATGTTACATCTCTTACAGTGAAAATTATCTCCTAAAAGGCTTATATGTATACACTCGCTGGGTCCTGCACCTGTACATAATCTGTTACTGTCAACGTTATCATACTTATCTCTCTAAAACTCAGCCTTCTTCCACTCTTCTAAGAATGACACCATTCAGCTGATGTGATCATATGACACCAGAATCTGCTCATATTATATTTCATACCCTTCATATATCAACCTCTAGCCGCATCTCTAACCACCTGTCCCTCTCCTCTCATAGTCTTGTGAACTTATCCACTCACACCTGCTTCCCGCTTCCCCCATCCTCAGTCCTACCTTCTTTGCTGCTTACCAATACTTTAGTCTTTACTGAGTTTATTTTGAGGATTCTTGATTTTAGCTTTTGTTACCTGGTCTGGAATTTCTCCTCTATTTCTATCACAGATTCAGCTATGAGATTTAAGTCACTGTAATTCTCATAGACACCAAGCCTTAAAAATATATATATAAAAACAAACAGGAATAAGGTAAGAAGTGAACTCTGGTAGACCATACCATCAAGCTAAATTTGTTGCTGTACTCATTGTTAACTCTCACCTTGCTGATGTTATATCTGTACATGGTATATGTATCTATATATATCTGTGTGTGTCGTATACATTATATATATAGTATACATTATATATACATATATATATATACTATATATCTGTATGTGCGTGTGAGTGTGTATGCAGGTAGAAAAATGAAAGGAATGTTTGTAGCTATAACGACAAAAGTTGGCCACATATAATTTCACCTTTTATTTTCCAAATCCCAATAAAAAAACAAAAACAAAACTCTCAAATGCGTTTGGGAAAATAATGCAATAGTAATTATACAGTGCATGGTTTGAGAATACAGGTTAACTATACAATTCAAACATTGTTAATGCAGAAGTCAATCTTAATTTGCAACATCAATCAAAGCAAATTTCCATGAATGTTTTTGTAAATATCTACATCAATAAGTCAATTACACATTGTAGAAATATGTTATGGACAGTGTTTATTTATATTTTACTGTTTTATCAACTCAATTAAATAATGTTCAAAAGTATCTTTCCGTTTGTAAAGTCAGTTAAATATTGTGCAACAGAAAAATATGCATATATATATATTTTGTTTTCAATGTCATTAAATAATATTTTGTAGAATCATAGCACTTCATTTCTAATGTATCATGTGTGCTTGTGAATCATAGCTTTAAAGTAGAAGACAAAATATTAACGTGTTTTGCAAAAATTATTGAAATAGATGTTGTCGAGGATTTCTTATTCAGCTTGTCTCATGATTTGAGGTAATTGAAAGAGGAGCAATTCTGTTCTGTGTTGTTGATTTTTTGGTGTCTGTGGGGAAAAAAAACCCTGTGAATTTCAGCTGCTAACTACCCTAGCACTAAGAACCACTGACAACAAATTTTCGCTTGTTTAACATTTCTGTTACTATATAACAGGTGTGGCTGTGTAGTACGAAGCTTGCTTTCCAACCACACGGTTCAGGATTCAGTCCCATTATGTGGCATCTTGGCAAGTATCTGTTACTATAGCCTTGGGTCAACCAAAGCCCTGTGAGATGATTTGGTGGACAGAAACTGAAAGAAGCCCATCGTATATATATTTGTATATCTGTATGTGTGTCTGTGTATTTGTCCTCCCAACACCGTTTGACGACCGAAATTGGTGTGTTTATGTACCCTGTAACTTAGTAGTACAGCAAAAGATGCTGATTGAATAAGTACTTGCAAAAGAGACCTATAGAATAAGTCTTGAGGTCGATTTGTCCAACTGAAACCCCTGAAGGCGGTGCTCCAGCATTGCTGCAGTCAAATGACTGAAACAAGTAAAAGAATAAAAGTATATATCTGTTGAAATAAATTGCTTTTGTTTCAATTTATTTTGATTATAACTTTTTCCTTATTAAGTTGGAGTTTGATGCCTACATTAACATGAAAATCTTGATAAAAGGTTTTAATTTAGATTATGCTAAGACAGTTTGTATCACAGAACCAAGGACAGTCACAGGTGGACTGGTTTCAAAAAAGTTAACATAACTGAGATTAGGCACCACAAATTATTAGTTTCTGATTGGCTAAAATTTTTAGTTGGGTAGACTGTTTGGTTGGTTAAATTATCTCATTGTTTAAAATAATGTATGCGCAGATAGTGAATTTGAAATAATTCCATTTAAGAAACTGTTCACTAACAGACTGAACTAGAATTTCTGACAGGTCAAAGTACCTATTGTAACAAGCAGTTGAGTTAAGTTATTACATTAATCCCCTCCTTTATTGCAAGAACAGCAGCAATCAGTAAGATCAATATGAAGAATGGAGGTCCTAAATAAAATGGGCTGGTCAGTCGTTACATCATCCTGTCTTAGGCTTTTTGTTTACTAGGACAGAAGATGGGATAATTGGTGTACTGATGATTGACATTGATACCAATATAGGCATGGTTAGTAGAAAAAAATTGCAGCAATTGTTGCTTGAGGTACTGTGGTTCAATCACTTTTGAAATATGTTTCAGATGGCCAATGCTATCAGTTTCCCATTTACTATATATATCAGGGATGAGATATTTGAGAATCTTGTATAATACTTTATGAAAATGTCTTGTATAAAGTGTCTGAAGTAGTTTCTTGGTTGGCTCACCACAAACAAAACCATGAAGACATTTGGAGAGGTCTTATAGAACTTGTATAGTGGTTTGCTGTAGTTGAGTGATAATTGTTAACCAGGTATCCATGCAGTCATTATATATATATATAGTTTAATGGATCCGATATTATGGTAGACTGGCCAGGTGTGACCATCTCTTCAGGTAATTTAATGGTCTTACTACACAGGATTCAGTTGGGATATATCTATATCTGTCTTTCACTGCAGATCATATACATTGTAGTATGAGAGGAAGACACTCACACCACCCAGTGAAGTCTGCTTGAATTTTTAGTGCCAATAACAATAGAAATGTTCCAGTAAACCATTAACTGCTTGATGGTAAAAGGTTATTACAGTTTTCATTGCAGCCAGAAATTGCATAATTTCTATGAATAAAGTAGACTTTAATTGCTGTCTACTATCAGTTGTGGTGGTGGATAGTGTGTCATATCAGGGAATCCATTACTGTATAAAGGCTTTAGCAAGTGTCTTGATTTTGGTGGTGGTCAGTGGGATAGCCTCAGGTCATCTGGTATACCTGTCAACATAGGCAAGCAGGTGACTATGTCTGTGTGAAGGAGGTAGTAGTTTCATGAGATTATGTAGCCAAACATTGCATATGATGCAACAAAGGTGCCCAGCAGTATTTTGACATGGTAATATATATATATACTTTCCAACATGCAATGCAATTTTAGTCCCACTTTTCAACATCTTTGTTGGTACTACAATAAACTAATTGTGCTGATATCAGCTTCACCTACCTAGGTTTAACCAACAATGGAGTGCATTGAAACCATTGAGACAGTACCTTTCATCACAAAGATCATGACCAGTGGAGACATCACACCACATGTATGCAGTTGCAATGAAAATGTCTGGAAAATGCTGGAGTGTCAAAGAGGTTGTTGATAACTTCTGTAGGAGTTGTAATTCTTCTGATTGGTTGCTTTCCAGTCAGAATTAATGGTAACAAACATATTGCATTGTATTAATGTATGTGAGGATGCATCCGATGTTACATTGTGAAATCCTTTGATGTGACTGATGCCATTTGAATACTATGAGATGTAATTGACGTGGTGAATCTCTCTCCTCATCATCATTATCATCATCATTTAATGTTCATTTTCCATGCTAGCATGGGTTGAATGGTTAGACCAGAGCTGGAAAGCAGGAGAGCTGCACCAGGTTCCAGTCAGTTTAGGCTTGTTTTCTATAGATGGATACTCTTCCTAATGCCAACCACTTTGCAGAGTGTGCTGGGTGCTTATTACAGAGTGCTGGCATATGTGCTTTTATGTGACCCCAGCATGAGTTCTATTATATGGAACCAGCACAGGTACTTTTTACACAGCACTGGAACAGGCTCTTGCAGGCCAATCCTCTTCTGCAGGAGGAGCAGCTGTGGATGATGGGTTGCCAATCAGGTTTGAACTTCTGTGCATACATTAAAGGCTGGTGGTTTTGGTAGGTGGTAAAAACATAAAAGGCTTGAGGTTTATGTAGATGATAAAGACACAACCGGACCCTGCTACATGTGATGGGAATGATTCATTGTGAGATATGCTGCTGATAATTCCCCTTACCCTTCAAACATGCTGTACCTAACTTCTGTGGGATGTAAAACGTGTTGAAAAGACAATGATTGCCATGTGTTTGCTACCAATTGTAAACCCTCCCCAACTCTACTGGTAGCTGATGCTTCTACTAACAAACAAGGGTGTGTCTGTTCTGTGGTGAGCTAGAAGGATAATCTTAACCAATCCTTCTTACACTTTCTTGAAAGAGGCAAGCTTATTTCCATTAAAGGTGACTGGTCAATCCTATTTTCTTTTTGTTCCAGAGCATGTCAGTGAATACATCAGCTCTGTGGAACAGAACAGTTCAAGAAGTTGATCACACCAAGGAATTCAACTTATGCAGTTTGTGGGTGAAGGATAATCTTGGATACTTAATTTTTTTCCCCCACAGAACAGATTCCATCTTTGTTGACCATATGACCAAAGAAAGACAAAGATGACATGCCAAACAGGCACTTACTGGAATTTTTGACAATTCCATTTGTGACTGGATCGACTGATTGACTGAACTAAAATTTCTGATTGGTCAAAATAATATATGTAACATGGTGTCATTATGTGCGATCAGTTAAGTCAGGTTGTTACAATCGTCCCCTGTTTTAGTAGCAATCAATAAGAATCAATATAAAACAACAGAGAGTGAAAGTGAATGATGGTAACACTTAAGAAAGATATGGGAGGCAAATAAGAAATCCAAATTAATTAAAAATTAAAAGGGAGATTAGGGTGGAAAGGGCAATGTGATGTTTAGTAAATATAGGGATTGCTCCAGTGTTTCTATTTTATTAGGCCTCATTAGTGAAGCATCATGCTACCAGCACTTACCTAGACCTCTGATAAGTTATTGGCTCAGCCAACAATATTTGTTAGTTTTCTGATGATTTGATTTACAACTGACGGTATTTTCATCTGTCTTCTATGATGGGTGAATCACACACACACACACACACACACACACACACACACATACAAGCATATATATACACACACATACACACATTGGTTTCCTCCAACAGATTTTCCCCTCTTCTCTACATAACTATCTTGATAAAGGATAATTTGTACAAAATATTAATATCACTTCCTTTTCTTCATGCCATAATATATTGACTGATATTTATTTATTCTTCATTGGTTTTTGCCAATAATTTGTCTTCAAATATAATGTCCATATGGCACTTCTGACTTAAATTCTTCACAAAGTTTCCAAAGAGACTTAATCCAATCCTAATAATATCTTTTCTTTGCTGTATCTGCATTTAGAGTTTCATCATCATCATAATCATCACTTTAATTTTTTTATGTTTGCATAGGTCAGACAAAATTTGTTTGGTAGATTTTCTATGGCTGGATGCTCTTCCTGTCACCAGCCCTTTCTTGTTTCTAAGCAACTACTTCCCCATGACCAAGTATGTTTTCCTACAGTATTGGGAATGCATGACACTGTATAACAGTGACAATCATTTATAACTGTAATGATACATACTGTCATGATACACACACACACACACACACACACACACACACACATACATCTCTCACTCTCTATCTATCTATTTATCTATCTATCTACCTACCAACCTACCTGCCAACCTATCTACCTATCTGCACACATGCATACACACACACACACACACACACACACACACACACACACACACACACATTGATAGTGAGAAATACTTCACTGATGGGGATTATATATTTGTACTGCTGCATTGCTACATATGTTTTGGCATGACATATATATATGGATATGATGAGGTGGTCTCATAAAAATACATGTCACGCTGAAACATATGTAGCAATGCATTAATAAACATATCAAATCTCCCTTTGTGAAGCATTTCTTGATATTGATATATTTATCCTATGCTATATGGAGTATTGCATACATAAAATCTGATACAGTTAACTCTGCATGTTGGGAATGATATACACTAGCCAGCAGCATATTAATATAGGAGCTTTTGTGGGCCATATACAAAATACAAAGATATATATATGTACAGATTGTTGAGATACTTGAATGGAGGTGTGTTGATGTATTTTGCATCCAAATGGTAAGGTAGAATGGAGCTTCAATCAGGTTCCTCATAGGCAAGACACATAGGTGTAAAATCTTCTGGGAAGGTAACAGTGATGGGGTAGGTGGCATGGGCAGACTTCCTGCAGAGAAATGGGTGGATAAAGTCATAGAAGTAGTCAGAGTGTGCGGTAAAGTACTTAAGCTTAGGCTAGTGTTACACAATAGTATAGTGGCAATTATCTCTGCCTATGTCCCTGAAGTGAGCCTACCAAATGGGAAGAAGGACCACTTTTATGATATTCTTCTGTGAGTGACAATGATCTCCTCTTCATGGCTGGGGATTTCAATGGGCATGTTGGATGGCAGCCTGGTATCTTCCATGGTGTGCATAGGGGCCATGGAATTGGTTCCTAAAGCAAAGAGGGAACAAGGCTACTGGGGTTCTATGATGCAAATAACCTTCTGATCTGCAACACCGACTTCAGGAAGCCAGCCAGCCACCTGATAACCTATCAGTCAGGTGTCTGTGCCAGCCAGATTGATTACATTGTCACCAGACAGTGAGATGCATGGTTGCTCATAAATACAAAGACCCTCCCTGATGAAGAGTGTACCCCCCCCCCCCCAGCATAGACTAGTCATTAGTGACTTTAGACTCCAGGCCAGAAGGATGCCAAAAAGTAAACCAATCTGGAAAAGAAGGATTTGAAAGCTTAAAGAGATTTAGGGAATCCTAACTGAGAAATTTGATGAAAGGGAGGAGCTACAGACTTGTGATATAAAGGGCAACTGGGAATTCCTGAGGGACAGCTTGCTGAGTGCCACAAACCAAATCTGTGGATGGTTCAAAGTCCCATCCAGACCTAGGGTAACATGGTGGTGGAATGATGCAGCAGACAGGGCCATTAGAGCTAAATATCAGGCCTGGAAGAATGGGGGATGCAGGGAACTGTATCAGATTGCCAGGAGACAAGCATATCTAGCCAAGGGAGAAACAGAAAAGAAGAAGTTTGCCTATGTTTAGTGATGTGAGGACTAAAGAACTGAAGTGTTTCGGATTGCAAAACAGTATGTGAGAGAAAACCGTAATGTCATAGGAGAGAAATGCGTCCACATGGATGATGGTTCACTTGCATTTAATAATTTTGCAAAGGAAGAAGCTTAGAAAGACATTATGAAAGGTTGCTAAACGTGGAGAATAAATGGAAGAAGGAGAGTCTGCCAAATATTGACCCAACTGAGGGATCAGCTATCTGAATTGACAGTAGCTTGGTAGATAAACAATTAAGGATATGAAGATAAGGAAAGCCCCTGGTCGATCAGGAATCACTGCTGAGATGCTCAAAATATCTGGTAGAGTAGGATATAGCCTAGTCATCTGTATAATTAATCAGGTTGTCCACAAGGGACAGCTACAAAAGTAAAGGTCATGCCTTAGATAGAAATAATTACAGAGGTATCAAATTGCTGGATCAGGTGATCAGGTGATGAGAGAGTCATAGCCCAACTAATTAGTGAGAGTTAGCTTAGATGAGATGCAGTTTGGTTTTGTGTCAGGGAGAAGCACCACAGATGCTATATTTCTGGTAAGGCAGCTGCAGGAGAAATACATAGCTAAAAATAAACCTCTTGGCTTTTGTTGACATGGAGAAAGCCTTTGACAGGGTCCCCTGAACCCTTATCTGCTAGTCAGTGCAGAAACTAGGGATAAACAAGTGGTTGGTGAGGGCTATACAAAATATGTATAGGGATGCTACTGGTAAGGTGAGGGTTACCAATGAAGAATTCAGAGAAGTGAAGAATTCAGAGTGCAAGTAGGGGTTCACCAAAGATCAGTGCTCAGCCCCCTCTTGTTCATCATAGTCCTCCAGGCAATAACAGAGGAATTCAAGACAGGCTGTTCCTGGGAG
>NC_068988.1:81436582-81445328 GCF_001194135.2 Octopus bimaculoides
CCTTTATAATTAACACATTATCATCTAAAGAATTAATTACAAGATGCTAACGCGGGTTGTTTATGTTTTCATTAACCTCAAGATAAGATTTATTATTGTTTAATCACATGTTGGATCTGGTAGGGCAGCTCTATGATCAAAGGTGAAATTCCTTTGTGGAGTTGAAGAGGCACCCTTGTGACATACAGTGTATCTTGAGAATTTTTATACCTGGTAAAGCTGATCATTCTCCATATCTGGCCATAGCTGATATCCTCCAGGAAGAAAGAAACACAGAGATAGAATGAAGAAGAAAGAGAGAGAATGAGCAGAATTCACTCTAGTACAGGACAAGAATTTAATTATAAAAACAATGAAATTCAAAGTTGGCCTTAGTGGGATTTGAACTCAGAACAGAGGGAGGCAGAAAATTACTGCAAAACAAAGTACATAATGTGTTCACAACTCTGCCATCTGGCCACCTTACTTCACTAATGTATTGCTATATAAGACTGAACTATTTAAAATAAAAAAAGGGGTTAAGTTTAGTTGTTGAAAACATCAAATCATGTTGAGTATGTATGAAGTTAGATTGTTTAGGAAGTGATTTTGGTTTTGGTTTCTTCCATTTTATCCTTTATCTACACCTGTTTACAGTTATTTATTAAAAGACTTTAATTTCTCTTATGTTACAATCTGATGACTATCATAGTGCATCAAATATCTTTACTTTGTAATAGAAGATTGTAAAGATATACTAACCATGTATGACACACACACACACACACACACACACACACACACACACACACACATACATGCGTGTGCATATACATATACAACCTAAGCAAAATATTAATATATACATACACACACACACACACATATACATACATACATACATACATACATATATATGTATATAATATCTATCTATCTATCTATCTATCTATCTATCTATCTATCTATCTATCTATCTATATATATATATATATATATATATAAATACACATATGTATATATCAATAGATATATATCTTTGTTGAAATTAGAAGATATAACTTAAATATAAATATATATTAAAGTAGTAGGTGTCATTGTTTGACATATTTTTGCTGAAATTTATTTAGTCAGAGAGAGATACACTAAACACATTTATTAAAACAAACAAAATTTGTACTAACATCAAACAAGAAATAATGGAATCTGGACAAGGTTTATCTCTCTCTCTCTGTTTTTCTCTCAGTCTGTTTCTCTCTCTTCATCTCTGTAATTTTAGAATATAAAACTGTTATCAAAAATACAACTGTGCATGATGTAATTTGAACTTCTCAGTTATGCTTCCATTGTTAGAATATGATCTATTCCTCAATCTAACTAATCATCTGCTCATCATCATTGTCGTCATTGGTGTCGGTAATGTCGGTGTCATCATCATTATCATCCCCACTACCACTGCTGCCGCCGTCATCACCACCACCATCACACCACTACAAACTCCTACTCTTGCATGTGTTGGCTGGGTCATCACAGTCAGTTTTATTTAATGTCACTGCTTCTCCTAGTCAGGTTACAATATCACATCTTGCTTAAGGTGGTGGGCTGGCAGAAACGTTAGCATGCTTAGTAGTATTTCATCTGTCTTTACTTTCTGAGTTCAAATTACGCTGAGGTCGACTTTGTCTTTCATTCTTTTGGGGGTCGTTAAATTAAGTACCAGTTGCATACTGGGGTTGATCTAATTGACTAGCCCCCTCCCCAAAAATTCCGGGCCTTGTGCCTAGAGTAGAAAAGAATATCATGTCTTGCTCTTATGTTCCATCACTGGCATGATCGCCATGGCTTGAAGCCTTTCTTGTTTCCAACCACTTTACAGAAAATTACTTAATGTATTTTAACAAGGTACCGACCCTAAAGTGGTTTTTATGTTCTTAACAGGTTCCCCTCATACCTCAGGTTTGTTCACCAACCAATTTATAGAGTGTCCTGGGTGATGCATTTTATCATGACAACATCACTAAAGAAGTTACCTTGTGTCAAGTAAAGCTGAAAATTATGCACTGTTTTGCAGTGTCTATGTTCCAAAGCAGCATAATGAAGATGGTGAAGAGAAAAGAGAGTTATAACAGTATAACCAGGGTGAATTGGGTGAAAGAAGTGAGACTATGATGGAAGAAACAATGAAAGGGGTGAGAGGGTAGTAGAGAAGGGAGTGATGGAAGAGAGACACTGATGGCTGCTACATATTTTGCTGATGAGAAACATCAAGTGATGGATGTCAATAACAAGTGACTTGCGGGAGAGACAGAGATGGCTTACAACACAAAATGTGTGATTTGGGGTATATTAGATAGGGATAACTTTGGTACTGTCTTTCATATATGCACCTTCATGAGAAAGAGAAAAAGGAAGGGTGATAAAAATGGTAATAGGAGTGATTGAATACATACAGGGCTAATGTCCTTCCTTGTTACAAGGTTAGCATGGTACAGAGGACATGGGAGAGGAGGGAGTAGAAAGAGAGATGAATAATAGAGAGACAAAGGGAAATGAAAGTGGTGAGGGGTTCAGCAGATGAAGGCATAACAGGGACATGTTAAATAAGAGACTAAAATATAGATATATAATACCTCTCAGCCTTCATCATTACCACCATTTCAATGTTTATTTTGCTCTTTGCATCAATGGAAAGGTTTTTCCCAGCACCATGTGTGTTGTCTGTCATCACAGACTTTTGTCATCTCCATTATGAGTCTCAACATGCTGAGATTGGTCTTTATCAGTTTATTCCTTCATCCCAAGTTTTCTTATGTTTCCTCTTCCACAGGTTCAATCCTCTTTGGGTACCTGGTACTGCTTTATGCTGCTGTATTTCTCTATACACTTCACATACCCACACTTCTCTCTCTTTTACACTAAATCTGATTCATTTCCTGTCTAGCTATCCTCTCACTAATTTGAACCCCATTATTCATGCACACTTACATTACACATTGAAAATTTGTCTACATTCACATGTTTACATGTTTATACATACATTACCTTTATACTACCTATAAACTATATAATCATTTCAATTTTAATGAAGTCAGACATTTGATTTGTTTGGCTGAAAAAAGTTCTGTTATAAACTTTTGAAGAAAAAAAACTTAAATTTAAAACTTAAGAAACAAATTTAAAATAGTTGTATTAGAGAAATAAAGAAAATACCGACAAAACTGTACTTAGGAAAGCTAAGGATGAAAACTATTTAATTAATCATTGAATAATAAACACCTTCCTTCTACAGTCCTTCATGTAATTAAAATAATTAATATCTGTATGATTAATATAATCCTTATCACAATTGCTCTTATTTGTCTCAAGAAAAAGTAAAGAAAAGTGTACACATACATGCACATGTACATTTGTATATACATGTATGTATTCATATATAAATCCATGCATATATGTATGTATGTATGCATGTATGCATGTATGCATGGATGCATGTATGTATATATGTATGTATACATACATTTATAGTGTATATATATGTATATGTATGTCTATATACAGACATGTATCTACACATGTATACATACATGTATGTATATGTGTTTACATACACGTATGCGCATGTGTATGTATAGTGAGAGGGGAAGCTTAAACGATGACAATTCTCTTCTAACTACGAAATGTTCAACAGTTAACTAAAACTTGTAGCATTCAGCCCCTAAGAGTAAGGAGCCAGCATATCCAAACACTGCTGTTGTAAGCCAGAAGGGTTTTTTCTTATCCAGGCACCAACACACTTCAATGAAACTATTTTCATTACTAAATTAAAATATTAGAAAAAAAAACATAACTAGGGTCTTCAAAAATAAATTTTTATTACTGACATTGCAACGTAATACCAAACTATAAATATATTTTTACATAAGAGAAAATAAGGGTGCAGGTAGATATGAGTACAATAGTCCTGGGTACTGGGTACTGTTAAGGTAAAAGTAAGCAGTGCTTAGTTTTTTTTTTTGTCTTTTTTTATATTAAAGTTTTAAATATCTTTTATCACATCCAGCTGTTGAAAATGCTAACCAAGCAGGTTAAACAGGGGTTGATCAACTGATCGTGGCTAAACATTAGAAAAGAGTGCAAGGACCTGAGTGTGCTCACTAAGTAGCCATCAAACAAAGATAACGTCAATAGAGTCATTAAAAAAGTAAAAATGCAATCCTGAAAAGAGAAGCATAGAAAGGAGTACATAAGAGATGAACTGTCTAGCTGATTTAATCCAGGAAATTATTAGGTTGAAATGAAGAATAGTTGAGCAAGGATTGTTTTGCTGTACCAATTTATATACAAGTATGGTTGCACCATGAATAAGCAAGCCACTACTTGCAATGTCTTTTAAAGGCACATTTATTGAAGAGAAAAACAGACATTTTCAATGTTAGGTGGAATTATTACGTAAAAAAAAAAAAAAAAATGGTAAGTCTATTATTTGTTCACTTGTCAATTTCCTATATGAGTATGATGATGATCATGATGATAATAATAATAATGATAATAGTAGTAGCATTAGTAGTAGTAGTAGTAGTAGTAGTAGTAGTAGTAGTAGTAGTAGTAGTAGTAGTAATACCTAATTTGAATTGCAGTGGTTGAATATGTTTTATCTCGTCTGTATTGATAGACAGATCAACTGACATAATACTATTGATAAGGTTTCTCTTACATATTATCAGAAAAATCAGTTCTGAAAGCCTTACAATCAAATTCCAAATGTTTTACCATTCTTGAATTACTTTAGAAAACAACAATGTCACGTTCACATTCTCTGCAAAAATCAAATTATAATTTAACATAAAAATATGGAAAAATCTTTTCAGATTGTTCAGATTGTTGTTCAATAGCTTTGACAATATGCTGAATGTTTATCAGATTGGTTTCAAAAGAAAATTATTTCTTTCATATACATACGTACATATATATGCACGCACACACGCAAGCGCGCACACACATACACACACACACACACACACACACACACACACACACACACACATTCTTGAATGTGTTCTGAAAGTAATATGCCTTACAAATGTGATGTCTATGTGTGTGATCTGAAGTTTCTATTATGTTCTAATTTCATTACATCAGTTTGTTGCAGATGATCATGTTGAGAGATCAGTTTGTAATAAACTTTCATGCATAAACCTAATAACGTAACCAATAGCTTCTCCTAGGAAATATCTCACTATATAAGTGTTGAAATTATATTAACATACATTTATCTGAAAGTTTCTAATCTAACTTTATTTGTATTTACAACTTTAAAAAAAAAAAGTTAAAACAAAGAACAAAAAAAAAAATGTAAGAAGTATCGAACAATTCAATCATTTTATTACATATGCCTTAGTAATTAACGTTAAAGTTATCTTTGACATTCTACTATCAAATGGCTTTCATTAAAGTTAATGTAATTAAAATAGATTAAAAGATTTACAACTAAGAAGTTGCAAACCCACGAACATATACTGATTAAAAATCACAACTGCAGTGAAGACATGCATATATATGACAAATAGAAAATATAATAACAATTTACATTACTCTAGACTACAAAACTACAAATATAATTATACATTAAGAAGACAAGAGAAATTATAAAATACTAATGACACACCAAATAATATGTACATTACTTGCATACATATACTTATATACAAATACATACACACAGTTGCATATAATAATACATAGATATTTACAAAATATATATATGTGAATATAAATACACACACTTATGTACGATAATGTATGTACACTTATATACAATGATGTATATACACTTACATACACTAATACATATACCCTTGCATACAATAATATACACACTATGGCATGCAATAATGTATACATACTTACATGTGATAATCTATACACACTTACATACAATAACACATATACACACTAGCATACAATGACAAATATATAATGACAGGCAATATTACAAACACACATACAGTTATGCAAACATACTTACATACAATAATGTATACACGCACATAAATTGAAAATATGAAGACAAAGGAAGCAGAAAGCCAAGGTTTCAATGAATTGCATAAAATAAAAGAAGCTGTTGGTCAGTTTGCCAAAATATTGAATAATAATAAACTGAATATGAAATAACAGAGAGTAAAGCTTACAACAGTAACAAGGAATAATAAAGGTTTCACTATTTAGTGCTCAACCCAGTCAAATTCATCTGCTATGAAAATGCACAGCTGTTTATTCTAACCTACCATGTTAATATATCTATGTTTAATAGCAGGAAAATCAGCATAAAATCACATAGGAACTTAAGTATATACTAGGTATATAATTATATATATATATATATATATATATATATATATATATATATATATATATATATATATATATATATGGGAGAATATACAAATAATAACAACAGACGAGGACAGGTGGTGTAAATAACAAAAGGATATATTAGTATGACGCTCGGGAATACGGAAAGTCTTTGACGTTTCGAGCTACGCTCTTCAACAGAAAGAATACGGAGACAAGGAGAAAAACACGGAGAAAAAAAATTGAATAATATATATATATATATATATATATTTTTTTTTTTTAAAGTAAACATTAGGACTGGAGTAAAGAAGTGGAGGCCTGTGTGGTGGTAATTAGTGAGTTTAAGTGTTACATACTTTCTCATGGTACTCTGGAACTATTTATATTTTTATGAGTTTTTTTTTTGCTTTTCCTTTCCAGGCTTTTATAAGAAACTCTCAATATATCCAATGCTATTAAAATTGTGAATGATACAATGCTAAAGAATAAACAGAAGAGCTTATTTACATTCAATCAAGTTTACAAAGTTCTGATCAAAATCACTTAACACCATTCTTCTTGCATTGAACTGTGGAATCGATATGAGAAGATCTAACTCTAAATAAATTTTATCCAAGTTAACCCATCCACAAGGCAGACACTCAATTCTGGTTTGCATAATATTAAGTGGATGAGAGATTTCTTCCTAAAATGATGTTAATATACAACAGAAGTCATTCACTTTAACACCCCCCACTTGGCCATCTGTCCTCCACTCCAACACCCCCACCTGCCTATCTGTTTCCCAGTCCAACATTCCCACTTGTCCATCTGTCCTCCAGTCTAACACCTCCACCTGCTTATCTATCTTCCAGTTCAATATCCCCATCTGGCTATCTATCTTCTAGTCCAGTACCCCCACCTGGCCATCTGTCCTCCAGTTCTATACTACCACCTGCTCATCTCTCCTCACCCCAACATCTGCATGTGGCCATCTGCATGTGGCCACCTTCATCTGGTCATCTATCCTCTAGTCTAACACTCCCACCTGGCCATCTATCCTCCAGTCTAATACCCCATCTAGTCATTTATGCTTTATTTCACTCTGATCCCACATTATTATTGAAAATTTTTTGCAGAGTCCACTCTGAAACAAGAATTCGAACCAGGTCTCTAGTTTGAAGATAATTTTCTCCTCTCCCACCAATCTTAAAATCCCTAAAACAGTCATGGGTGTTCTCTGACTACATCAAAAAATTCAGCTCTCCCAAAAAGCTTCTAATTTGTAGCTTAATGAAGTGAGGGAATGCAGAATAAAGTGTCAATGAAGTGGTTGAGCAATATCTTCTGGTTGAGTAATATCTTCTTTATTGTGATATTTCTAACTACAATCAAACCTTGAATGATATATTGACAGACCAACACAATAATAATAGTTTCGCTGGTAACAGAGCAGAGGGTTGAAGAGAAGAAGTAACTGATTATAATAAGAGGTAGTGGGAAGCTATGGAAATAAGACAGCGCAGCACAAAACCATGATTAATAAATCTGATGAATGTGATTTACTCATCAGGAAGGAATCTATCAACAAAGAAATAGAGAAACTTCCCAAATATAAGGATCTGGAAATGCAGATCACAAAAATCTGGAGGTTTTGGTTTTCTTCAGAGGAGTCCTTCCATAAATGTTACATACCTTTCACTATGTTAAACACACACACATATAAAGTGGTCACCTTGTACAGTCTACGTACCTTGCACACCCTATGCTACACCACAGGAATGTAGAAGTTTCTAGTGAGTGGAAATGCAGGATAAAGATAGGATGTAAAGGGAACATTTACAATAAGAGATGAACTTCTACATAGCCCCTTAATCCTGTTGATGCAACAATAACACTCATTCAATAAGATATTTAAAAAGGGCTACAGTTACAATGCTAAATTCTCAGAGACTTAAGACATCATGGCCTGATTGTATAACTGCAGCTGAAATGTTAACTGAACAATAATATTCATCTTACATTTTCAAGAGAGGGAGAAAAGTTACTCCAGATCAGTCAACATTTACTTGGCTATCTCCAGACCTTAAATATTTATACCTCATATAAGTATAACTGAATAATGAAGAAGCAAAATCTCAATGTTAATGGTCCATAGACATCCACTAAGTGAGCTTAATTCGGACAATTACTATCTGAACATAAATATACTCATGCAGGAAACATAGGTATAAAACACAGCACAATATAGAACATTTTTATTTTTCTCTTTTACTTGTCTCAATCATTGGAATGCAGTCTTGCTGGGGCACTGCCTTGAAAGGTTTAGTCAAAGAAATGGATCCTAGAAGTTATCTTTTTAAGTTTGGTACTTATCCTATTGGTCTTTTTTTACAAAACCACTACATTTCAGGGGCCATAAACCCCCCCCCCC
>NC_068988.1:81445530-81453747 GCF_001194135.2 Octopus bimaculoides
ATATATATATATATATATATATAATATAGTATAAGGATAAAATCTTTTTAAGAATTTATCAAGTAGTCAGCGTGAAAAAAACCTCATAAGGAAAAAAAACCATCATTTTTTTCCATAAATATATATAACATAATCTATATAAGGGCATTATTATAAAATAAAGCCTCACGCTTAGAGGGACTTAATAAGTCAAAACTACCAAAATAAGCACATTTTTACCGATCGCGGGGAATACAACCTTCAAAGCTAACCTCCTAAAAATTTTTAACTTAATGGCAAACTACTGGTTTTATAATTAATACAGCAAAACTATGCAGTAAGCTGCATCTAAAAGATGCATAGTTTTGCTGTATTAATTATGAAACCAGTAGTTTGCCGTTAAGTTAAAAGTTTTTAGGAGGTTAGCTTTGACGGTTGTATTCCCGCGATCGGTAAACATGTGCTTATTTTGGTAGTTTTGACTTATTAAGTCCCTCTAAGCGTGAGGCTTTATTTTATAATAATGCCCTTATATAGATTATATTATATATATTTATGGAAAAAAATGATGTTTTTTTTCCTTATGAGGTTTTTTTCACACTGACTACTTGATAAATTCTTAAAAAGATTTTATCCTTATATTATATATATATATATATATATATAATTCAAATTTACCGAAAACAAAAGATGAAGACAAGTGAAGAAACAGCAAGCGGGAAGAACGGAAAAGTCTTTGAAGTTTTGAGCCTATGTATGTATGTGTATACATACATACATACATACATACATACATACATACATACATATGATAGGCTTTCACATAGTTTCCATCAACTAAATTCACTCACTAAATATTGGTCAGCCCAAGGCTATACTAGAAGATACTTGTCGAGGTGCCACATAATAGGACTAAACCCCAAACCATGTAGTTAGAAAGTAAGCTTAGGATTTTGATAAAAGTTAATGCATCAAGTCTTTGAATTATGAAGAATTTGTGAAACAAGTAGATGTATATAGTGAATGGATTTAAGAAGTGATTGTGTGGGAATGGATTATGAAGTCAATGGATGTATGAATGTTTATAATGTGAATGTGTTGTGTATAAATAAATAAAGTAAACATTTCTATGAAGTGAAAGTGAAAGTAAAGTAATATGTTTCTGAAGTGAATGTATTTATGGAATGAATGAGCCACTCAGAAATGAAAACTGAATGATAGACTGGATTCACTAAACAATTTGTAACAACAGCAACAACAGCCAACAACAACAATGACAGCAACAGCAACAATAACAAGTCCTTTCAGTTAGGCAAGAGACTAATTTTCTGTAGGCAGAGGTTATAGTGGCCTGAATCTTTCCTGAGAACAGTGAAGTATTGAATCTGACACAACAGAGTACCTAATCTAACTGTGCACTACCTGCACCAGCTTTACCTTCCGTATAACAAGAACAAAGCCTGGAATTTAAGTTAAGATCAAATGTGAAGTGGTGATGTTGATGCCTTTCCAAGAACATAAAGCTACACCAAACTGGAATACAATAACACTGATAACATTATATATAAAAATGTAGATTTGGTTAAATTAATTATCATTATATTAGAATAAATTATCGTAATTAATTAATTAATTCCAATGTATTTGCTTACAACTTACATGAGACTTAATACCTTTCTTAACTTCAAGTCAATACATAAATAACTTAACTATTGTCTTTTTATGCAGATGACGTTTCTGGGTAATCATCTTCAATGATATGGTTATTATAATAAATGTAATCTTGTGGTTAATTTACTTAAATACTTCAGTAAGTTTTGGTTACTCATTAATTAACACTGATTGTTTTTAAAGATAATATGAAATGTTTTTAAGTGTAAAGTTAAACCTTTCTATAAACAAGTCACCATATTGTCTGTTAAATTTAACAAGTCCCCATGGTGCTTGTTGAGTTTAACAAGTCACCATATTGTCTTTTAAATTTAATTAATCACCATGGAGTCACCTCATGGTCTGTTGAATTCAGTGAGTCACTATATTACGTGTTAAGTTTAACAAGTCACCATATTTTCTGTTAAATTTAATGTGTCACCATATTGTTTGTTAAATTCAACTAGTCACATGACAAAGTTAAAATATTTTCTGTTAAATTTAATGTGTCAACAATATTGTTTGTTAAATTCAACTAGTCACATGACAATGTTAAAATATACTTACCAATCACATTTTAGCTTTCATTCACAAAAATGTCTATCAAAGAATAATTGGACCCAAAACAAAATGAAGAAAATCTTTATTTTTATCTGATCCTTTTCATGGTACAGCAGTAGAATTGTGGGAGAAGGGGTTAAGGTTGCTGATTTGAAGTGAAAATGTTGGGGCTGAGTCCCATAGTTAGCAACAGAGGGGTTGAAGAAAAGACTACCACAGATTCTAATCACATTTCATGTCCAATAGAGGTTGCTTCAAAACTGTCAGATAGTTTCAAAATTGAACAATTTTCACCATAAAGTTTTGATCTTGCACTTTTTATGAAAAACAATCATAAAAAGAAGAAAAAAAATGGATATGAATCCTATGGCTGTTTTTTTGTTTGCCTTTTTTTATATTAAAATGTTGAAGAATTTGCCTGTAATACATAAAGATTTTGGCGATGAATAAAGTCTCTTTATTCTTCAATATTTTTCTTATAATTCGACAGTTTCTTCTCTAAAAACATTTCTTTGTCAATACATGCTTTTAGAATGAATTTATTACTTTGTAGAAAAAAAAATGAAATAAACAACAAATAAACAAAAAAAACAATGAACTATTTTTTTTCCAAGAAAACACTTGATGATGAACACTTGACAAAATAAAAAAAAAATGCTTGTTTTAAAAGAGAAACAACAGAAAAAAATATGTATATAATAATTTAGATATATGGTCATGTGATCCCAGTGGGGGGAGGGAGGAGAGGTGAGAGTAAGATAACAGGAAATGAATGGGGAACTCTAATGATAGTGTGGTCATCTGAAATCATTCCAAATTTCTTTAGCAAAGTCACTTTGGTTTGGAGTCTGTGATGACTCAGTTGATGTATGCTTAAAGCCAGCAATGACTTTGAAACACGAACCATGACTTGTATTATTCCTCTCATTAGCAAATCAGACCATCACAAGAAATATCTCATAATTATTCTCCAAATTTAATGAAGAAATTGTCTTTTATAGTGTCCAGAAACAAGTAGTTTATTAGTTTATTTTCTTTTCTTTTTTTTTGCATACTTAAGAATGCAGAAATACCAGAGAGAGAATGAGAGAGAGATAGAGATAAATAGATAGATAAATAGATAGATAGATTGATAAATTGATAGATAGATAGATAGATAGATAGATAGATAAATATAGGAGATAGATAGATAGATAGATAGATAGATAGAGAGAGAGAGAGAGAGAGATATCTGTAATGATGGATGTAGAGCTGTGTGTGTATGTTTTATTTAATAGCATCAGTATATATGTATATAGAGATGATTCAAATAAAAAGTGATGATATAATTACCTACAAAAATATAAACTTCCAATTCTGAAAAACGATGAAAACACTGGAGAATGTTGAATGTAGATAATAATAGGAAAAAATGAAAGCAGAAGTATTATAGTACCAGCTGTATTTTCATAACATTAGTTAGTATTGTTTAATAAAGGATGTGTATATGTTAGAACAGGCATGGATAGCATGCAGCTCTTGGACTGCATGCAGCCCTTTATGACTTTTTGTATGGCACATGGTAATGTCATGAGTATATAAACATAAAGTTTTAACTAAAATTTTTGTAAAATAATCTTTAGGTCTTGACACTAATATATATCTTTATGTTTGACTTAATTAACATCAGGGTTTCTCTGAACTACATGTTTGTTGAATTATTTGGTTATTTGGCCATATTTATGATGAGTAATAAATAGCTCATTAATTTCACTGCTTGAAAATGGTCACTGCACTTGGGATTTTGTGTGTGTGTGTGTGTGTCCCCGCACGCGTGCACGCGTGTGTGCGTGCGTGCGTGTGTGTGCACGTGCGTGTGTGTGCGCACGCGTACGTGTGTGTGTGTGTGCGTGTGTGTGTGTGTGTGTGTGTGTGTGTGTGTGTGTGTGTGTGTGTGTGTGTGTGTGTGTGTATACGTACGTACAAAATGTGAAATATATTTTATAATGAAGAGAGCTGCAATTCTTTATCAAGAAGAATTTTCAGAGAAGGAATAAGCTAAAAAAAAATCAGAAAAAAGGCTACCTGCCATTCCCGAACTTATATTTATCCAAAACAAAAACCTAGTTTACTGCTACCATTATCTTTAACTAATTCACATACATGTCAATTATAAAGATATTTTTCGAGACATAAAAATAAGGTCAACTATTATTATTCTTTCAGAAAGTCATTTTCTTATTTTACAGGAATTAATTCAAAAACAAGATCTAAAACTTTTCAAAAGTATAAAAGAAATTTATTTCATTCAATATTATTGATTTATTATTTAAGTCAAAGGTTAAAGGTCAAACTTTATAGATGAGAAACATGAATTTCCACAAATCCAGGTTTATTTCTAGAAGATTTGGTGACAGGTGAATTAGGCCCAGCTAATATTGATTATCATTAATCCACACATGTAATTAAAACATTTGACAACAGTTAAATTAGACCTGGCTAATATGGACTACTATCAATCCAGGTATATTACTGGAATATTTGATGACAGGTAAATTAGACCTGGCTAATATTGATTTACCATCAGTCCAGGTATATTACAAGAACATTTGACAACTGGTAAATTAGAGTCAGCTAATATTTGAAATTCAATTCAAGAAAAATCATCAAATGCAGTAATATAATGAATTTAGTCATATCAACTCACTTTTTCACCTTATATCATTGACAGCATGAATTTTTATAGAATTTGCCAACAATTTCCAAGTTAACATGAGATTAATATGCTAAAATCAAAAGACATAATTTACAAGTATCCCTGTATTGTTTATGCTATGGATTTTCATACAGAGCCATACAAATTTCCTGGTTACTAACAAACTTCTCTAGAGTCAGCTTAGCAACACGCTGTATTTATTCAAATGTTCAAAGTTAGTTTAAAGTTGTCAGATCTACATCCCCATAACAACTAAAAGAAATTATTTCCTGAGAGAGGTTATAAAAAATGGTTAAAAACATTTGAAGTCTTTCAAGTTCTATTTGTTCTGTAGAGACGAGGTTTGATAAACTTTGGTATTATCATAATAAAACTGGTTTTCAATGAATATATTACTATGTTATTTAGAAAATATATCACTGTCTCTACACATCACTATAGTATTAAATAGGTTTTACACATATGTGTGTGTGTGTGTGTGTGTGTGTGTGTGTGTGTGTTTGTAATATCTCTGTATTCAACATATGCATATCAAATTCAAGCTTATATGTATATAAGTGTACCTACTAAAAATGAATTTATATATACTTGTATGCATGAATGTAGCTAACTCTCTTTCTCTTCCCATTCTCTGGCTTTCTTTTTCATACACACACATATGTATGTATGTATGTATGTATGTATGTATGTGTATATATATATATATATATATGTGTGTGTGTGTATACAGGGTGGGTGGAAAGTAACCAGGCATTAGAAATTGCTTATAGAAATTTTAGTATCACTGAAGTTATGACAAAAGCATTTTTTAAACAGATAACATTAATGGGGATTTCTTATTTTCTTATTGTCTTATTTCTTATTTTCCAGATGGCCAGTCGCTTCACTGTTCAGGGGAGAGCTAAGATAGCAGCATGCTATAAAGTTTGAAATTCCATTGTTTTGGTTCAGAGATGGGGACATGCATGGAAAGGTAAGCATGCAACACTATGTCTGGAGACAATAAAATGTTGTCAGGCAAAGCTGATGACCATGGGCTTTGTGAACGATGCAAGAAGTGGCCATCCAACCACATCTCAATCAGCAGAGAATGTGACAACAGTACAGGAAATGTTTAATTGAGCCCACAAAAATCAACACATCAAGCAGTTCATGAAAATGAACTAACAAGACACACAATATGTACAGTGTTGCATAAAGAATTGAATTTTCGTCCGTGGAAACCATATTACGTGCAGGAGTTACAATCTGAAGACTGTGACCACAGAAGTCCAGAACTTCAAGAAGTCTCCATATGATTTTTACCTGTGGGGTTACACAAAAGAGGAGGTGTACAAGACAAAATCTTACACACTGGAGGACTTGGAGACACGGATTCAAGAGGTTCTCAGTGATATCCTAGACAACGTCCTTCAGACAGTTGTTCATTCAATCCCTGGCCATTTGAGGAAGGAAACTGGTTGATGCCACTGGTGCTTATGTTGAAATATGAAGATTTACTTTCATTTTCCCATGTAATAAAGAACATGTCATTTGTTTCAATAAATTTGTAAAAGGAATATGGATTTTATTACTAATTTTAAATGCCTACTTACTTTTCACCTACCCTGTGTGTGTATGTATATATATATATCAAAAAGAAAGTAAAGGGTCAAAGATCCTATATGAGCCATAGGCTCATAAGGTCCAATTCCCAGATTCTGAGGTGTATATATTTCCTCTACTTGATAGGACACAGTTCCAGCACATGGTCATTCATTTTTGCCAGCTGAGTGAACTGGAGCGATGGGAAATGAAGTGTTTTGCTCAAGAACACAATGTATCATCCAGACAAGGAATTGAAACCACAATCTTATGATCATGGGTGCCACACCTTAACCACTATGCCATGCACCACCACTATATATAAATATATGTACCCACACACACACACGTATGTATATATGTATGTATGTATGTATGTAGACAAAGAGAGAGAGATGTGTGTGTGTATGTGTGTATGCATATATAGACAGAGAAAGAGAGATTATATATATATATATATATATATATATGCTGAATACCATTTAATATACACAGTATTTAAATTCAAGCTACTACTAATTTTATGCTGTGATAACACAATAAACTTGCAAGTTTATATTACAAGTTTGTGTTTTCAAGCAAACTTTCAGACTCAGATATACAACATGTCTGGTTTTTACATATTTATATTAATGAACTTATGAATGTACACACATACACATGCACATTACATAATAGAAGAGTATTGTAGTTCACTACATAATAGAAGTGCATTGTAGTACAGAAGTAGAAAATAGAAAGGTTTTTAAAAACTTTCTGCATTGCTAGAAGGTATTCTTATTTCTCATGTCACTTATAATATATATACACAATACACATACATATATACATACATATGTATATATATATATATATATATATATATATATATATATACACACACACATATGCATATATATATATATATATATATATATATATATATATATATATATATATACACACACACACATATGTATGTATGTATACACACACACACACACACACACACACACACACATATGTATATATATATCATACATATATATATTTAATATATATTTATGAAGATATGTAATGTATTACACAAATGAGAAAGATTCACATAAAATGCACTGAGGTTCTTGGCAAACTATGGGGACAAAGTTATCCAAAGAAAGATTGGTAATCAATGCCTGTTCTCCACACATCAGCTGTTGTATTTAATCCACTACTAGTTTAATCCACTACTAGTTTAATCCACTACAGCTGACAACTGTTGCCACAGGTACTGACTACTGATCAGTAATTAGACAACTTCACATCTGTGGCTGGTCAGGAAACTGAAGACTGTATATAAACCATCTGTGTTTCTATGATATATTAAATGTATTCATCTATTCCTGTGATAATGAGATTTTGCTACCACACAAGTAGTTAGCCATTATGGTTATCTGCATATAACTAAATATGTATGAATACGCATGCACATATATATGTTTGTGTTTATGTACACGTAGACACACACACACACACACACACACATTAGCTCTTCGAAACGCCGGTGTTAAAACGGAGGTAGCTGATGAAGTAGAATGTTCTCTATGTGGCTTGTGTGTTTTCTCGTCTCTGTTTTGTTTGCATTGTCCTGTACCCAGATATGCACCTATACATACAGGTGGATGTCGGTATGCACATACCTGTACGTATATATGCATATACTCATTTACTATTTGTTTTTATATATATATGTATATACATATATATATATATATATATGTATATATATA
>NC_068988.1:81454116-81456062 GCF_001194135.2 Octopus bimaculoides
AAGTGTACAACATGAGTTATTTCATGAATGTCATGTAATCATTTATTAACGTTAATTAATATAAATGGATTATGATTAAATATATTTAGCAAAATTGTAGAATTTATTGTTTATTTCTTATGATATTGGAATTATTTCTGTGTTTGGTAACTGTTTTGTTGTATGTTTAGAAGCCGATCTGATTTGCTTGGCGTATGCATATGTATGAGTGTAGGAATATATTTTATATTATATATGTGCATATGTATATTTGTGCATATATGTGTGTGTGAGTACATATATATATATATATATATATATATATATATATATTATACATGTATACATGTGCATATGTATATTATGTATATTAGTATGTGTGTATATATATGTATATATGTCTGTATGTGTGTGCAACATCATGCATAGAGACACATATGCACACCCATATGCATATCATAATAGACATATATATATATATATATTAATATATGTATGTTTACATACACATTTATACAATTTTATATAAATGTGTATGTATATATGTGTGTGTGTATATATATATATATATAGATATACACACATACATCCATACATGCATACATATATAACATGTAAATATATATACGTGTGAGCACACACACACACACACATACACACACATAGCTACATACATGTGTACGTTGTTGTCGTTGTCATTATCGTTGTTTTAACAAACTATATTTGTTGTTTTTGTGGTTCATTGTTGTAAAGTGATAATGATATCAATGATAATAATAATGATGATGATGATGATAATGATATCGACGTTGATGCTATTATTTTTTTTATACAATCATTATTACAATTATTATTAATATTATTAATATTATGATTATTGTTACAATTATTATCATTATTATTATTATTATTATTATTATTATTATTATTATTATTGTTATTGTTATTGTTGTTGTTGTTATTTGGTGTTGTTATCTGACTTCATATATCAGCCACGACAACCCGGCCGTCATTGATTGTGGCTTGTTTCATAAGCTGGTAGGCCGCTTTGTTTTTGCTGTTTGGGTTGTTGCAGTATTCTTCGGTGGAAGAGCCTATTCCGTCGTCATCTTCTCCTTGGCTGCCGTCAATGAAAGATGTCTGCATGACACAGTGTCGGCGAGAGAGTGGGCTCTGGTCAAGGGGTGGGAGATGAGAAGTGAGCTGTTGGTTTTGTGAAGATGACTTTTGAAAATGTTGTCTACGGTAGCAATAGACAATGATGAGAGTTAGCAGTAAGACGAAAATTAGAGGAGCCACAACACATGCTGTAATCAGCAGGATCTCTTCCAAACCTGGTAAAAAAAAAAAAAAAGAATGATGATAATAATAATAATAACAATAATTACCACAACAACAACAATTATATTAATAGTTGTTTATATTATATTCATTTAATAATGGTCACAACACCAACAATGATGATGATGGTGAAGAGGAGAAAGAAGCAGGGCTGATGGAGATGATGATAATGGTGATAGTAGTTCTGGTGGTGATAGTGGTTCTGCTGCTGCTGCTGCTGCTGATAGTGATGATGATTGTGTGGTGGTAGTAGTGATGGTGATGCTGATGGTATCTAACATAGGCAGAAAATCAGTAAAAGTTTGTGTGAGAGCATAATCAATCAAATTGACCCTAATGATTGATTCTGAACTTAGGAAGGTGATCAATACTTGTGTTAGAAATCACATCAGCAACATGAAATACTGATGTCATAAACATATGCCATAGACTGAATTAGCATATCCCTGAGGATATGCTGACCCACAATGATGAACATCTAGGATAACTAACCAGATATTGTAGTCATGGATCACTAGGAAAGGAAATACCCACTGCTGTGCTCATCGATATATCAGCACCAGTAGATGATGATATATCTCTAAAAGAAATGGAGAAATTATCCAAGTATAAAGGTCTGAAGATAA
>NC_068988.1:81456505-81459808 GCF_001194135.2 Octopus bimaculoides
AATTGATTGGAAGTGTTATCATGTACAAAAGATGGGTTACAGCAAATATTCTACTTAATACCACAGATTTGCTTGTCAGTTGTTTGACCTTAACCAGTTGAGCATGTCCCTTGGTGGCTGACAATATGTGCATCTCTGATCATGAGCAGAAGTAGTGGAGAAGCATCATAGCCATGTGTTGAGAGGAATTCTTTGAGGCTTGAATAATTCACCTTTGGAAACATGGGTGTTTTGCTCAACATCCTTAAAGAAACCTTATTCAGGGACCTTTTGGATGGGCTACTTGACCTGAAGAAAATTCTAACTGGGCCCCACCTGCAAGGTCATGCGCTGTTTATCGTGATACGAGGTCACCATGTCATGCACATATAATTGTGATGCATGTGCCTGGTGTACCCTTATCAGACGGGTAGACATACTGGGTGTATTGGGCTTCATATATTTGTACTCCAGTGTCACTTTGATGGCATTTATTACTCTCTCACTCAATAATGATAATTTCTACTATAGGTACAAGGCCTGAAATTTTGCAGGTGAGAGTTATCAATTACATTGACTCCACTGTTCAACAGGTGCTTACTTTATTGACCCTGAGAGGAGGAATGCCAAAGTTGACCTTGGAGGTATTTGAACTCAGAATATAAAAACCTGGAAGAAATGCCGCTAAGCATTTTATCTGGTGCAGTATCACTTCTGCATGCTCACTACTGTAATAATATTAATGATTATAATAACTCTTTCTAGCTTTGGTAAAAGGCCAGAAAATTTTGAAGGGAGGAGGAATTTGATTACATCAACATCAGTGCTCAACTGGTACCTATTTTGTTGATCCCTAAAAGAGAAAAGGCAAAGAATTTGAATGAAAAGCCAGAAGAAATGCAGCTACATATTTTGTCCAACATGCTAATGATTCTGCCAGCTAATAATAATGAGACGAGTAATTATGTCACAAAGGCTCAATGAAAATGAGTTTAATGCAAAGGACAGAGCACAACACAGCAGAGGTTTACTTAAAAATGGTATAAAAGGGAAATAACAAAAATAAGATGGCAAAAAGAAAATAAGATGCCAATAAAACCCCCAGTTGTTGATTAACAAGGCATCTCCACAGACACTGGATTAGTCTAACCACCAAGGAAAAGTGGCCTCTCTCAGTTGTCATCTCCTGTTTTACAGACACATTCCTAGTGTAGGATCCCTTCACTTGGGCTATACTCAATAGCTTCTTTCAGCAAATTTACTGGAGGAAGCACTTCTTTCTCCAGATGAGACTTGAAGAAGACCAAAGAGGACTTGGTTAAAGAGAAGAGTGGCTGTTTTCTGTCTCTTTGATTTCATCTACTACACAAACTTTTTTATCATAGCCTCCAGACAAGAAAACAACCAGCCTACCAAGTGAAAGGAAGGTGGAGGCCATCTTCATAATAGGTTCTGCTAATAACTGGATCTGCCCTTCATGCTGCATTTGATAATACTCTACAAATTAGCAAAACCTGGACACTGAATATGTACATCCAGAATAATTTGTTGTTTTCTATACATCTTGACCAGACCTGGCTGATGAAGAAGAAAATGGAAAGTGTTTTTGACTTAACTCAGCCTCCAAATTTGTGGGAGCAGTGTAATTGATTACATTACTATATATTTTACTGACTGTAGATTTGAACTTAGAATGTAAAGTGATGGGACCAAATACTATATTCTATAGTACTCCAAAGGGAATGGTAAAATGTTGAATCTATAAGAGTAAAGGAAAAAATATAAAAAAACAAAACACCTTTTCTTTACTTCTCATTATTGCGATAATTTGAGCATAAATGCCACTAATTACTAATGAAATTCAGTGGAAAAGGAGGATGAATGTCTCTGAGTTCAATTTCATGTTGTTTACAGATGAATTTTAAGACCCTATGGGTAAAATTATTAATATACAAGGGATAAAATTTGTTCTCTTTTACAGCATATTCAAGGAAAGAATATGCTTGATTTAAGAATACATATTTTTTACACTCACATGCACATACAATCCCCAATGACACATCCACTTTATCCACACACACACACACACACACATGCACACACACACACACACACACATAAATATACTTTTATATATATATGAATATACATATATATGTATACACATATATAAGTATGTAAATGTGTGTATACATATATATGCAAATGATTCAAATGTCACTATTTCTGTAACAACTGCCAGGTGTTGTAATTGCTTGCATGCAATAATGTTGTTCAATCATAAAGAATTGTTAAAGTTCAACCATGCTATCAAATTAGTTATTTTCCTCCCATATTTGATTCTCCAAGAATTACTAACAAAAGATGGTATAGGGTTAAGATCTTTGCTAAACATAATAAAAAAATTAAGTAAACTTTCTCCTGCAAACTGTTCGTGACTGAAGTAAAGGTCTTCATATACAGACTGGCATTCATAAATGTGTTATGTTAGCAATGAAAGAAGTTAGACATGAAAATTGACAAGGAATATAACAACCTTTGGGCATGTTTTTCTGTTGATCATCAACTACATTGACATTGGGAAGTTTTAAATGGTTTGTAAGTTGACATCGGTTAACGTCTGTATGCCTGTCTGTCAGTCTGTCTATCTGTCTGTCTCTTTATCTCCATGCATTCACATCCCACTCATATGAAAATGAGTACCAGCTGCTGCTGTTGCTCATTTTCAGCTGACAGGAATGAAGCAATGCTTTTCTCCAGGACATAATGAACTGAACTCACAAACCTAAAGATCATAAGCCCAACAGTGAAGTCACTGCACAACACATCTTCATTTCATACACACATGCACACACACACACACACACACACACACACACACACACACACACACACAACACACTCACACACACACACACACAACACACTCACACACACACACACACACACACATGCACATACACATGTGCGCACACACACAAACATATATACATATGTGTGTGTATGTGTATGTAATAGTACTAACCAACAGAGAAAAACAACTACAACAACCTTATCTCGCTGACATACTACGACAAAATCTCCAAGATGCAGATAAGATAGAGATTTTTATTTATTTACGGCCTCAAACATCTCATACCTTCGCGCTTTAGTTTGCCCTCTAATATTTATCTTGTTTCTCTCCATGAAATTCAATTGAATTCAGTTGTTGTCTTAAATTCATACTTATTCATTTTCTAAGCTTCCTAAATTCATGCTACGTTATATTCTATTCACCTAGAATTCATTGCTCTTTTAAAAATTACGATTTATGCATTGTTGTCT
>NC_068988.1:81463586-81466841 GCF_001194135.2 Octopus bimaculoides
GGCACATAAAAGACACCATTTCGAGCGTGGCCGTTTTCGTGCGGGTGACACGTAAAAGCACCCACTACACTCTCTGAGTGGTTGGCGTTAGGAAGGGCATCCAGCTGTAGAAACTCTGCCAAATCAGACTGGAGCCTGGGGTTGCCATCCGGTTTCACCAGTCCTCAGTCAAATCGTCCAACCCATGCTAGCATGGAAAGCGGACGTTAAACGATGATGATGATGATGATGAACCTTACTAACCAAGCAGCATGTGATAGCCACAACAGCTCAAACAACAACACAAATACACTCAGAAATAATAAAAACAATAATAGGGTAGCCACAAGCACAAATGTAAATAAAACCCACTGGACAGGTACTGGCTATACAAACACAAGCAAAAAAACTGATAATCTATGCTCATGCATGGACCATTCAAAATGTCCTCTGGGTAACCAACGCAAAACCTGAAATGTCGTGTACAGGTGCACCGTAAATACTAGAGGAGGTCCCTATGTATATATCAGTGCATCAGCTGATATTTTCAAAAATTGATATAGAAACCACATCACCAGCTTTCAAAAAATCCTTAAATAGCATGCAACATCACTGGCCAATTTCATCTGGTAACTCAAGGAAGAGAAGGTAAAATACGACCTGACCTGGTCAATAATTAGACATGCAAGTCTCTACAACACACTATCCCAGGAACGCCAACTATGTTCCAAAGAATTGCTGGCAATATTGTTGACAAAAGAGCGAATTATAAATAGATTTGCTGAACAACTGCCCAGATGCCTGCATATGACTAAACACCTTTTCACATAGTACAATGCCACTACACCTAACTGATACAAACCATAACCCCAACAACTTGGATTAACCACCTCGATTTAATTGGAAGCCTCATGAACTGCAACTATGGAGCCTATACTGAGGAAGGACCAGATGAGATCACTACATCTATATAGGTACATTTGCATAGGACATTTTGCAGAATGCAACAGTAAGTAACTAGAGTATAGCCTTTTCAAAAACACAATAGACTGATTAACTAAAGAGACAAATATTTGCTTTATTGTGTTGATTATGCTCGGACACTGTTATATGTATATGTTTGAGCATGCATGTTGGTCACACAAACATGTGTGTGTGTGAATGCATATATATATATATATGTGTGTGCATATATATGTATGTGTGTGTATGTGAGTATATATATATATATATATGTATATATATATATATATATATATATATATATATATATATATATATATATATATATATATATATATATATATATATATACTAGCTGACGTACCTAGTAATTCCTGGGAAAGCGAGGCTTATCCCTTGGTTCCATTCTTATAATTGTTTCACTAATCCAATAACAACAATACAAAATATGTAGACCTTAAAATGGGTTTTTTTGCATTTACAGAATACTGAACTGTCTTATACAGGATCTTGTCTTTAGGAATTCCCAGTACGCTATGAATACCCAAATTGTGAAGTCAATTATATAATAACATGAAATTAGTTACCCGATAGTAAGAATTCAAATAAAGTAGCCTTGAAAAGGCTTTAATGCATTTCCAGAGTATATTGAATATAGGAGGAAATACTAATAAGGTATGTATACTAAAATCATGAAGCATATTATGTAATAACAGATTAATCAGATATGAGAAAATAACAATTCAAAGTAAATAACTCTGAAAAGGGCTTCTGTGTGTTCCCAAAGAATATTACCCTCAGGGGCGCTAGTGTTAGTATATTCATGTATAAGTCACTAACTGAAATAAGTGGATCTATTGTTTAGAAAAATACTATTTACTTGTTTAATTTGTACTGGACAAATTGTGAAAATAACTAACAGTTCAAATACTAAGAAATAAGCATACTCAATATCATTTTTACCAAATAATTTAGGAAAATGAATGGGTTATTTCCCTTGGCTATATATAAGGATTCCTTCCAGGGGCGAATGGGTTATGCTCCTTGGTTTTTAAAGTAAAATATATTAGTTATATATAACGATCCCTTCCAGGGGCCCTATTATCGATTTTTTTCAACAATCTGAGTATGCCATGAGGTTTCCAGACATGAATTCTATTCACATGTCAAGTTTCATCAAAATCAATAAAACGATGTAGGAGGAGTTAGGTAACAACTCCACATTCACACCCAGACAGATTTTCCACATATGTTATAGATATATATGTGTATGAGTATATGTGTATGTATATGTATGTGTAAACATGTACATATGGACATGAATATGCATATGTATGTGTGAGTGTATGTATGCATGTAGGTACGTATATATATATATATATATATATATATAGGTGTAGGGGTGTGTGATTCACCCTTGGTGATATATATGTGGAGTGAATCAGACTGTCTGTGAGCTGTCCTAGTCTTGAGGTGACTGTGATGATAGAGTTATGATGAGATTGTCTTCCAGCTATAAATTATATGAACTACAGACGAAATTGACTTTATGGGCAGGTGGGCCAATGTCCCTTGTGTGAGTGTATGTATGAGCATGTGTGTGCAAATATATGTACATGCATCCTGACCTAAACTTGCTAGCTAAACAACCTTTTGTCCCATAAATATTCTAGCCTGCATATATCTTTCCCTTCCTTTTCCTAGTACCATTCCTTTGTCTATAACTCAATCCATCCCTGTCCATCCATTCACTTCCCTTCCAACTTATCTTTTTTTTTATCAACAGTTATTTGTCTATATTTACAAATGTTTGCATTTCTTATAGAAAGATAACAGTAATTGAAAATTGTAGGAGTGTTTAATTCCCTTACCAGACAGGCATATAATAACATGATAGCCAAAATTTAGGATCTTTAGACCAGACTGCAAAATGGTTGCAACACAACATGTTAAACAGAGTCCCACCCATAGGGGACAGTAGCAGGATGGGTTGAAATGACTGTTGTACAAAATAACAATTAATGCCAAATCCATTTTCTGGTTACTTAAGAAATTATTACTGTTATCTCAACTAACACTGTGGAGTTCCTGAAATAATATATCTCAACTGCGGATGACACCAGGTAGCTCAAATTGTGCCAGTACTCTACTAAACACTTTAACATACTCATCGACAAATACCCATTAGTCCAAAATATTAAATATATGTATATATATATATATATATATATATGTGTGTGTGTGTGTGTGTGTGTGTGTGTGTGTGTGTGTGTGTGTGTGTGTGTGTGTGTGTATATATATATATATATGTAT
>NC_068988.1:81467154-81472850 GCF_001194135.2 Octopus bimaculoides
TATATATATATATATATATATATATCGAATGCTAAAGTAAGCTTGTAAGCATGTTAAAAACAGCCACCAAGAAGTGCTCAGATAAATCTAAATCTTAAACTCCAACCCCCTCCACCGGGGCAGGTAAGGAAGATAGGAAGTCAGAATTAAGAATGATCTTTGCCAACTGCATATGGAAGCATTAGTAGGCATAAGGAACGTGTTCACATGGAAAATTGTGTGCACAAGTACAAGTTGTAATCAAGTCTTATCTTTACAACCGTTTTGGACAATTGATGACTGGTGGTATAACAATGTATAATGTGTGTGTGGTTCCATAGTATTGTAGGTGTATGGACTGGCGTGGATAAATGTTTTCTGATGAAGATAACATGACTTCACCTCATATCTCTCAAATTCATAGCAGTCTACCCATCTACAATATTACGAAAGCCTCATTACACCTACCATTATTTGTCTTTTATACTTCTCTCTCACTCTGCACACACACACACACACACACACACACACACACACGTATTTTATCTTTTAATTTAATGGTCGTTAGACTGTGGCTTCACTGAAGCACCACCTTGAAAATTTTTCAGTTGAATGTACTTACTTTTTAAAAGCTTAGTACTTATTCTATTGGCCCTTTTGCCGATTTGCTTGACACCAGCACTGGTTGTCAAGCAGTGGTGATAGGACAAATACAGACATGAAGGCACATGCACATACACACACACATATATATAGGCATACTTATATATGATGGGCATCTATCAGTTTCTGTCTACCAAATCCACTCACGAGGTTTTGGTCGGCCTGAGGCTATAGTAATAAACACTTGCCCAAGGTACCATGAAGTGTGACTAAACCCTGAACCATGTGGCTGGAAAGCAAGTTTCTTACCATGCAGCCATATCTGTGCCTATTAAAATAATTATTCCCTTAAAATGATTATATGTGTGTGTGTGTGTATGTGTGTGTGTGTGTGTGTGTGTGTGTGTGTGTGTATTTATACATGTGTAATATATATATATCATCATCATCATCATCATCGTCGTTTAACGTCCACTTTCCATGCTAGCATGGGTTGGACAATTTGACTGAGGACTGGTGGACCAGGAGGCGACACCAGGCTCCAATCTGATTTGGCAGAGTTTCTACAGCTGGATGCCCTTCCTAACTCCAACCACTCCTAGAGTGTAATGGGTGCTTTTACATGCCACCGGCATGAGGGCCAGTCAGGTGGTACTGGCGACGTCCACAACAAATACTTGACTGAAACGTTACCCCACCATTATCAAACTATACACAAAAACATAGAAATTTTTAAAACACTCAAATCTTGACCAAATTAAAATTTCACATTAACAAAACCATTCCACCATGAACATCAACAGTTTAAAACAAATCCACCCACCTTCTAATTAATGATACAAACTGTCTTTATTAGATTAACAGATAAATTCACCAAAGAAACTATCCAACAAAAATATGACAACAATATACAAACACAATCAGTCATCAACAAATTTTAGCAAAGTAAATACAAGACCACAAAAACAAAATAACAAATGAAGAAGCACAAAAATAACAGCCAATCAACAGAAGCAAAAAAAACAAACAAAACAAAACAAAAACTAAACTAAACAACCTGATGGACAAATACAAACAAGAAACCACACCCACAACAACATCAATGACTATATTTTTAACACTGTTGACACCACCAGATTAACTGATACTGCCTAGGTGTCAAAGCCATCATGATACTTGTTAGGCAGCTGAAGATGGAACATATATATTTTCTATATTTGTTAATATGTATGTTTTTGCCTTTTGAACCCTGTGTACCTTGTGTTCTCATTGTTTTGATGTTGTCTTCTCTTGAGATTCTAGCTCTGATAAGGGTTAGACTAGTTCAGGCAATTTATAGTTTATGGTGGTTTTGTTGCATAGATATAGCACCAAAGAGTGTTGCAGCAGTTTTTATCTGAAGATCACAAAAGTGTGAAACTTAACATATAAATTCAGTTTTAATAAACAGTTTCATTGTCATTATTACCATTGTCATCATCATCATCATCATCATCATCATCATCATCATCATCATTTAACATCCACTTTCAATGCTGGTATGAGTTGGATGGGTTAAGATACAAGTTTTTTCTTACTGGGAACTTGGGGACCACTGCTTTCATAGATAGGTACTTGTAAGTGTCATTTGATGTGGTTTCTATGACTGGGTCCTCTTCCTATCACCAACTACTTTACAGAATGTACTGGATGCATTTTCTCGTGGAACCAACACTAGAGAAGTTAAATGGATCTTGGCAAGAAGGAACTAAAGGGACTTTATAAGCATACACTTTCTCAGTTCATTTGCCAGTCATATTACACAGCGTACTGGGTGCATTTTTTGTGGCACCAATACTACAGAGGTTGTCTCAATCACAATTCATCTGCAGAGAGAACATGGTGGAATTTGTCATAGCATAAGAAGGTGAGGTACCTAGTACAGAGAAAAAGTGAAAAGTACCCAGTAACTTCAGGTATACAGACTGAAGAGGGAAATGTGGGAGAGGAGCAATGATAGCAGAAAGGCCAGGAATTGCTAGGAGAGATGTAATGGGAATAGCTATGTAACTGCTAGATAACATTGGTTCAAGTGACCTAGGGGAGAGAGAGAGAAAGAGAGAGCAAAAGAGAGAAAACAAGAGAGAAAGAACTTTGTAACAAGGTATCAGAAGGACCGTAATGGGGGGAACCGTGAAAAGGACAAGAATATAATGAGAAAGGCAGGGGTATTAGGAATGAGATGAAGTCCTTAGAGGAGTGATTAGCAATAGCAGAAGTGAACAAAGACAAGGGTATTCAGAGCCAAGCTAGAATATATTGTGTCAAGCTTCCGTGCTGGTGGCACGTAAAAAGCACCATTCAAGCGTGATCGTTACTAGCATTGCTTTACTGGCACGTGAAAAAATGTATGTATGGGTACAGGTACAACTGAGTGGTTATGAAGAATATTTTCCAACTATATACTTCTAAGTTCAATCTCAATGCCTAGCACCTTGGGTATGTGTCTTCTATTGTAACCTCTAGTAGACCAATGTTTATTGAATGAAATTTATTTGATGGAAACTATGCAGAAGCTCACATGTAAATATGTGTCTGCTTGGGTATGTGAAATAAGCACTGGGGGCAATATATTTGATAAATTAGGGTGATGATGTAGCAGAATTGTTAGCACGACAGGCAAAATGCTAAGCAGCATTTGTCTGTCTTAATATTCTGAGTACAAATGCTTCTGGGGTTGACTTTGCCTCGCATCCTTTTGGAGTTGATAAAATAAGTACCAGTTGAGCACTTGGGGTTGATGTGATCAGCTAACCTTTCCCACGAAGTTGGTGGTCTTGTTCCAAAATTTGAAACCAATAAGGTTAAATCTTTGAACATGATGCCCCAGCATGGCCACAACCAATGACAGAAACTAGTGAAAGAATACAAGGATACCACGATTTTTCCATTCCCAAGCACCAAATATCTTATGGCATATATTTTATTGATAACAGTTCTTGTGTGAGAGATTTCTACAGAATTAGTCCATTACAAAGGTGTGTTGTGCCTACAAGGACCAATCCACCTTCTTTTTAAGAAAGGAAGCTCTTTACTAGGGGCTCAAATGAATCCAGTACATGAAGAAAGCTACAGAAACATTAATGATTTTTACCTCATCATTACAGCCTCATGAATTAAATCTTCCTATAGGCCATAAAACATCTGAGTCAATAATTTATGCTGAATGCAAACCCTGGAATTGCGGAACTAACAATTTTGGCTGTCGTAAAATTAGGCATTTCGAATGTTAAAAAATAAAATAGAAGAAAAATATGAATTTTGAATAATTCTAATTGGAACCAAATCTCAGAGAAAATCATCACATTAAATAATTAAGTGGTTAATACTTCACTGTTGATTTGGTTCCTGCAACTAATTATTGAACAGAAGAGGGGAAAATGACAAAAGAACACATATTGTTACCTCCCTTTAGTGAAAAAAAAAAGAACATGCAACTTCATTCCCCCCCACATCAAATTCATCATTATCACCACCATCACTACCACCACCACCACTACTACCATCATGAATTTAATGTTAAAAAAAAAAATTCATGGAAAACTTTCTAATAAATTAAATTTTTGTAAAATCAGATTTATTTTAATTTTTCTTTTTATTTGGGTCAAAATTTCCATTATCAGTTTTATTCTAATTTAGAACCAGCAAAAACAACATGTGTACAAAATAATGCATAAAATATTAAAGATAATGGGTGTATAGAGTGTGTTGCACATAATGGTTGCATAGAATAGGGACAAAAATATTAGGTATAAAATAATGGGTCCATAAAATGTACAAAAATAATAAGTATATGTAATATGTGTCCCGAGTGATTGGAGTGGAAGACATGTGCAGAAAATGGTCTGACAGGGAGGAAGAAATAGTAAGACAGGACTCCATGCTTAAAAGAATCAAGAACAACAAGAAGATGAAGAGAAACAAAGCAGCAACATGGGCAACCAAAACAGTAACAACAACAACAGCAGCAGCAGCAACAACAACAACAACAACAACAACAGTGCAACAACTGAATGGATCCATTTTAGACTAAAAGACTATAATGGCTTGTTCTGAAAATAGTGGAAGAATTCTGTGATAGCTAAATAATATAATAAGTGATGATAATGGAATTGGTGGTGACATAACAGTGAAAGTGGTTTTAGGGGAAGGGAAGAATTATAATCACACCAACACTGGACATTACTAGAGTCTCTTGTAATGTTTCTGACAAATCAGCCAGAAATTTGAGGCTAGGGGCATAGGAGTGTGGGTGTGTGGGTGTGGGGGATATTGTTGATTATATCGATCCCAGTGTTTGACTGGTATTGGTGTTTCATTTTGTCGACCCTTGGAAAGGAATGAAAGGTAAAATTGACCTGGATGAGGTCTAGAGTCAGAAATGAAAAGAGCTGAAGTAAATTGCATGTGGAAGTAGAGTATGTGGTAGATGTGAGTGGGGGTGAGAAAGAGATAGAGAGATAGAGAGGCTGAGAGAGAGGAGGGGAGAGAGAGATGTGAAGGGAGATATAGAAGGAGAATGAGAGGTAGAAACAAAGAGTGAGAGAAAGAGGAACAGAGAGAGAGGCAGGGAGAGAGAGACACACAGAGAGTCAAAGGGAGAGAGGCAAAATGAAAGAGAAAGAGAGAATGAGAGAGAGAGAGAAAGACAGAGAAAAACAGAGACTGACAGACAGACAGAGATAGAAAGTGAGAAAGAAGGAGGGGAGAAAGAGAGAGAGAGAATGAAAGAAAGGAAAGGAGGCAGAGAGAGAGAGAAGGAGAGAGAAAGAGAGAGAGATACTGAATATTGACTGTAACCTATGGTATCGAAAATGCTTTATTTATGAGAATAATTGAACAGAAGTAGATTGAGAAAATGAGCGGGTATTGAACTAGCACCAAAATGATTTTGTCAATGCAATATCAGAATGATAAGGATATAATCATGCAATAGAAGTAGTACTATGGAATTTAACCAGCATATATACATATATACTGGATGAATATATATACATATACACACACACGTGTATATACATACATGCATATGTATATATATATATATATATATATATATATATATATATATATAT
>NC_068988.1:81475749-81479996 GCF_001194135.2 Octopus bimaculoides
AAAGAAGAGGATGCATAGAAAAAATTCCATAGTGATAAAACATGCTCAAAAGTCAAATGTTAAAATGGTTTCATAGCAAAATTACATCATGAAATTTCAAGTCATCAATAAGTTTCACAGCAATAAGAAATTAATTAGGACAGTTCAAATGTTTTACATACACATGCACATAAACATGGATATATACACACACACACACACACACACACACACACACACACACACACACACACATACATACATACATACATACATACATACATACATACATACATATGTATATGCACACACATATACATAAATATATGTATACATATACATTATTACACACACACACACACACGTGTATATACATATATATTTGAAAAATTTTAAGCATTGTTGACATTTCCTTCTCAACAAATCACTCAGTAGCTTTTCACTTTCAAAGACAAGTGGAATGAAAACTTTCTTAGTTGAAAAACAAGTAAGGGTTAGCATCAGGAAGAGCATACAGCTTTAAAAACAATGCCACAGTAATATGAATTTGTCTAAAATGGTAAACAACAAAAATATCAACTTACAGTGTTTTTCATCACTGTTGTCAAGTGATGCACAGTTTGGTATTTTATTGCACCTCAAAGAACTGTCAATGCAATATTGTGGGATATTCTCACATTCAGGGCTTCCACTGAGGGTACAGCCTTTTGCCCCTTGACAGAGAAAGCCCATGCATGGACCTGAAATACATATTTAAAGCTTCAACTTAGAACTATTTGGACTCAGTAATGATCAAATTATAATGGCAAACTTTTAGTGTATGATGTAGTCAATATAAAACTTGCCTGAATATATTTTTGCATACATACATACATACATACATACATATTAATCAAAATATACTATATTATGGATCCATTACAGCTGATCTTACATATCAGTTTCACATTGTTTATTTGGTGATCAGACAATTATCTAATAACTGTGCTTGTCAGAGATGGCAGGAATGGAAAAAAATGGCCATTTAACCCTATAACTGGCATCCCAGATGAGCACAGGAATGATATAATCATCTGATTACTGAATATCTAGTGTATAAGCCAACTGGTAAGATCAGCTCTAATGATTATATAATACTGTATACTTTGATTAATATACCCCATTCTATTGACAAATATACAAGTGACTATTTTTCTGAGATATGGATTTTTAAATTACACACACACACACGCACGCATGCACGCATGCACGCATGCACGCACGCACGCATGCACGCACGCACGCATGCACACATTGTACAAACATTTACTGTTGACCACAGCCTTTCCCTTTGTACATGGTTCTAAACATTAAACTTTACCCCCAACTCTAACCACCTCTCCTTTTATATGTCTATGAACTTATCCACTTTCACTTTTCCACCTCAGTCTACATTCTCTCATCTACTCACATTCTCTGACACCTCATGAGCAACCTCTCTATCTTCTTTCCAATTATCCCCATCCAATCTTATATAATGCAGGGTACCCACGTATCTCTTCTCTAGCAAGACACCTGTTCCTGTCCCTCTATCATATTTCAGTCTCTCAACACCTAATATAAGGTTACCTCCTCCTCTACTAAAATCCCAGTTGGATTCTTGCTTATTTCTTTGTCTTGCAAGGTAATTGCTAACCACAATAGTGCCAATGTTATGAAAAAAAAAAGCACCAGTACACTTCATAAAGTAAAGTTGTAGGGAAGTTTGGTAGAACAGTTTGATAATTTGAATTACTATGAGAAGAGGAGATTGCAATGGTATGAACTATCGTCATTAAAATGGAATAGGTTGATAGAGAAGAGAGAATATATCCTGGTATGTGTTGGGTAATGAACAAAGTATGTGGGTTGGCATAATACATCCACGTATGGCTAGATAACACATAGAAAAATAATACCCATTGCTAGGTACTAAGCTTTAAAGTTTTGCATAATGGATATTGGAAGAAAGAATAAATCCAGGTATTGCTTTAACCAAAATTTTTCTATCAAAATTTTCTGTTTAACAAAGATAAAGTAGTGTCATATTTACCATCTTCTGCTGTTTTAACAGCTGCCCATGCCAATTTAAAGCCACCGTCTTTTTTCTGATTGTCATGTCCAACAATAAATCTGTAAAAATATAGAAATTACAATATTATGGCTCCAGTCTTAACTGTTATACATTATTCATTTTAAGATATATAAAATGCTGAAAGGAAATTTATGAGTGAGTGAATAAAGTGATGGGCTGATTGTTGCTTGAGATGATTTATTGGAAAAGAAAGTTGCTTTGGTTAGGCCCCAACAATATCACTATTGTTGGTCCCCACTTTTTTAGGAAAATCTGAACCCAGCCATATGGGCTTACAAAATACTAATTAATTATTTAAGATTCTCTCTGAAGGTGAGAACTCTTTCCATCAATGGAACTTATTGTATTATTCACTGCTGGATGAACAGAAATGGTAAAGTTAAATGTATTTGCTATTTGTGATTAGATATCATCATCATTACCACCACTGCTGCTATCACCACTGCTGCTACCACCACTGCTGCTACCACCACTGCTGTTACCACCACTGCTGCTACCACCACTGCTGTTACCACCACTGCTGCTACCACCACTGCTGCCATCATCATCATCATCATCATCATCATCATTTTAACAACCACTTTTTCGATACTTGCATGGGTCATTTGCTACCAACCCTTACCTGCTTCCAAGCAAGGTAATATTTCCTCATGGTCAGCTATTTTCAGAATATTGGAAATAAACGTTACTGTATCTATGAATAATAACACTCATTTATGAGGGGTACCCCAAAGAAACCGGAATATTGCAATATAGTTTTATCCACTTAGTTTTACATGTTTACACTCTAACCACCTTCAAAGTATTCTCCATTTGAAGCAATGCATTGGTCTAGATGCATTTTCCACGGTTCAAAGCAGTCCTTGAACTATTGTGAAGTGATGCCTTTTAATGCCTTTGTTGTTATTTTCTTCACCTCTTCCACATCTGCAAAACGTTTTCCTTTAAGGACTTTTTCCATTCGGGGAAACAAAAAAAAAAAAACCACTGGAAGCAAGATCAAGTGAATAGGGGGAGGGGGGGGGTAAATGGGGTCATGCTATTTTTGGTTAAAAACTATCTCACACTCAAGGCCGTGTGCACAGGCACATTGTTGTGATGAAACAACCACTCTACACTTTGCCACAGGTCGGGGTATTGTCATCTCACTGTGTCTCACAAATGCTTCAGAACTTCCAAGTAAAATGTCTGCTTAACAGATTGACCAGGAGGAACAAATTCTGTGTGGACAATTCCTTTTGTATCGATGAACAAAAAGGTATCGTCTTGACATTGTACTTCACTTGATGTGCTTTTCTGTGGCATGATGACATCAAATGCTTCCATTGACTTGATTGCTGCTTCATTTCTGGGTCGTAGCTGTAGCACCAGCTTTCATCACCAGTGATGGTCTTTGAATAAAGGTCTGGATCAACTTCCTACTGTTCTTTTAGTTCATGATATGTATTCAATTGTGACTGCTTTTGATCTTCTATGAGCAAATTAGGCACAAATTTTGTTGCAACTCTTTTCAGTCACAATTCCTCACCCCAAATTTGTTGGCAGGAGCTAGAAGACACACCAGTCATATCAACAAGTTCGTCAATTGTTTGGTGACAGTCTTCCAAGATCAGTTCATGAATTTTCATGATGTTTTCATTCATTCAGGATGTTGATGGTCAGTATTCAAACAACAAGTGACCATCCTTAAAGCATGAACACCACTTGTAAATTTATGTTTTACTCATGGCAGTACCTTTGTAAGTTGTTTGAGGTATGATAACTGTTTTGGCTGCCGTTTTCCCCAGAACAATACAGAATTTCATGGAAGCACATTGTTCCTTTGTTTCAACCATCACAAAAATTGTTGAATAGGGGAAGAGTATTGCAAAACAAAGACACACCATGTGGCGACATAACACAACAATGCTGGTCAGCAGGCTTTTACCTGAGGATTGCATCAAATGACTTCCAGCAGCAAAAGCCTGAACTACATCAGACTTGTCCCACAGAGAATGTTTCAGTTACTTTTGGGTACCACCTTGTGTAACTATTGCACAATGTCAAGACAAGGAGATACAAACATACGCACACACAGATATATATAAATGTGTGTGTGTGTATATATATATATATATATATATATATATATATATATATATATATATATATATAT
>NC_068988.1:81483386-81487135 GCF_001194135.2 Octopus bimaculoides
ATATATATATATATATATATATATAAACATATATGTATGTATGTCATTATTTAGTTTTATTTCAAGATTTCTTGCCAATAGAGAAAGAGTATGTGTGTGCATACGTGTGCACATGTGAATGTGTGTGTGTGTATATGTGTGTATGTGTATGTATGTATATTACTAAAAAGATGCAGGTGTGGATGTGTGGCTAAAAAGCTAGCCATATGGTCTTCGGTTCAGTTCCTGAGGCAAGTATCTTTTACACAGCAGGTCATCATATACATACGTGTGTGTGTGTGTGTGTGTGTGTGTGTGAGTGTGTGCGATGGGCTTCTTTCAGTTTCTGTCTACCAAAGGCTTTGGTCGGCCTGAGGCCATAGGAGAAGACACTTGCCCAAGTACTTTTTTTTCCACCTTGTTTCACACTTGTGTGGTCACCATGGATATATATATATATATATATATATATATGGCATTAGAAAGGACATCCAGTCAAAGACACCAGGCCAAACAGGCAATAAAACTTGGCATAGCCCTTCAGCTTGTCACTTCTTGTCAAAACCTCCAGCCCATATCATCATGGAGAACAGATTTTAAATGACGATGATGATATGTGTGTGTGAGTGCCTAGATTTATAATTTTTTATGTAATTTTATTTACTTCAAGCACTTTAAAACAATTAAATAAAATTTGTTCAAAAAGTCTGTTCAACTATTTAATACATACATTGCTACCAACAAAAAGAACCAAACATATATATATATATATATATGAGCATATGTGTCTGTATGAATGCGTGTTGGTGTATGTTTGTGTATATGTATATGTGTGTGTGTATAAATTTATGGAAGTGTGTATGCATACACACACACACACACACACACACACACACACACACACACACACACACATATATATATATATATCATCATTATCATTATCATTTAATGTTCATTGTCCATGCTGGCAGGGGTTGGATGGTTTGACTGGCCTGGCACGCTTCAAAATCCAATCTGATTTGACATGATTTTCTATGGCTGCATGCCCTTCCTAATGCCAACCACTGAGAGTGTAATGAGTGCTTTTACATGTCACTGGCACGGGTGCCATTTGTGTGACATTGAAGTGCATTTACATGCCACCAGCACAGGTGCCAATTTGTGTGACACTGGTATCTGCCACGACTGATTTTGCTTGGCTTGATAGGTCTTTTCAAGCATGACAATGCCAAAAGTCTTGGTCATTGCCTCCATGAGGCCCAACGCTTGAAAGGAACTCAGCCACTTTGCCCCTGTGAGGCCCAACATTCAAAGGATGTTCTTTATGTGCTACCAACAAAGGTGCACTTGACTTGAGAGGTCCTCTCAAGAACAGCACATCGCAGAAGGTCTCAGTCACCAGTCATTGCCTCTGTGAGGCTCAAAGTTCGAAGATCATGCTTCACCACTTCATCCCATGTCTTTCTGGATCTACCTCCACCACAGGTTCCCTCCACAGTTAGAAACTGGTACTTCTTTACATAGCTGTCCTTGTCCATATGCATCACATGACCATACCAGTGCAGTCGTCTCTCTTGCACACCACATCTGATTCATCTTATGCCTAACTTTTCTCTCAGGATGTTTACACTCTGTTGAACATGCACACTGATATTACACATTCAGCGAAGCATACTAGCTTCATTTCTATCAAGCCTACACATGTCCTCGGCTGTCACAGCCCATGTTTCACTGCCATGCAGTATATCTCTTTGCACATAAGCATCAAACAATCTGACTTTCACTCTGAGGGAAAGACCCTTCGTTGCCAGCAGTGGTAGGAGCTCTCTGAACATTGCCCAGCCAAATCTTATTCTCACAACTACGCTCTCAGAGCATCCACCTCTGCTACTAACTTGATTTCTCCTCTTTCAGTTGATGGAGTCTATTTTTTGCCCAGTTTCAGCGTTTATTGTACCTGTGCATCTTCCACACATGAAAGCTAGCTTCCCTGTTAACCTTCCTCTAGTGTTGCTGCACCTTTTATGTGACCAAAGCTCACACTGGGTGCATCTTATGGAGATTCTACCTACACCTTTTCTACAGATTGAACAGGGCCATCTACCTGAAGGCATTTGTGATTTGTCTGCCTTCCTACTTACTAAGACGTTGGTTTTTGCTAGGTTAACTCTAAAGCTATTCAATTCTAGACCTTGCTTCCATACCTGGAACTTCTCTTGTTCAGGTAGTGATTCAGCTATAAGAACAAGGTCATCAGCATAGAAGAGCTCCCAGGAACAGCCTGTCTTGAATTCCTCTGTTATTGTCTGGAGGACTATGATGAACAAGAGGGGGCTGAGCACTGATCCTTGGTAAATCCCTACTTGTACCCTGAATTCTTCGCTATACTCATTGCTCACCCTCACCTTACTGGTAGTGTCCCTGTACAAGGTTTGTACAGCTCTCACCAGCCACTCATCTATCCCTAGTTTCAACATTGACCACCAGATAAGGGATCATGGGACCCTATCAAAAGCTTTCTCCAAGTCAACAAAAGTCAAGTACACAGGTTTATCTTTGGCTAGGTATTTCTCCTGTAGTTGCCTTATCAGAAATATACCATCTGTGGAGCTTCTACCTGGCACAAAACAAGCTGCATCTCATCTAAGCTAACTCTCTCCCTAATTAGTTGGGCAATGACTCTCTCCGTAACTTTCATCACCTGATCCAACATCACCTGATCCAATAATTACCTCTGTAATTATTCCTGTCTAAAGCATCACCTTTATCTTTGAAGCAGTTGACTATGGTGCTGCTACACCAGTCACTGGGTGTGACTCCTTCATGAACCACCTGATTTACAATATGGTTGATTAGACTATAACCCACACTGCCAGATATTTTAAGCATCTCAGTGGTGATTCCTGATGGGCTTACCTCGTCTTCATATCCTTAATTGTTTTATCTACTAGGAAACTGTCAATTCAGGTAGCTGCTCTCTCAATTGAGTCAACATTTGACAGACTCTCCTCCTCCCATTCATTCTCCACATTCAGCAGTCTTTCATAATGTCATCTCCAAGCCTCATATATATACATATATATATACATATATATCATGAAGTATATTTGCCACCTAAATGTGGCTGACCCATATAGGATGATGCTACTGTAGTTTGTAGCTCCAGGAAGACATCTCTGCCAGTTGGCTAACGACACACTGTCTGTGCCCAATCAGTATTTGTGAAGGGAAATCATTATTCCCATCTCTAGCCTGACGTGATACACATGGACCCAGGTTTCTGGGTAGTAACTCGTCATCAGCATATGACAATCACCGGTTAGGGATGAGAAGTGATTTCAAGCACGAATACATATGTTTATTTCAGTGACAAAAAGTCACTGATCTCAAAAAAGGAGAAACAAGCAATAATAAATCTCCGAGCAAGAATTAAACAGTAGCAACATGACATCGTGAAGTATATTTAACACCTAAACGTGGCTGACCCATATAGAACGATGCTACTGTCACATACTGATGACGGATTAATACCTAGAAACCCAGGTCCGTGTGTATCACGTCAGGCTAGAGATGGGAATGATGATTTCCCTTCACAAATACTGATTGGGCACAGACAGTGTGTCGTTAGCCAACTGGCAGAGATGTCTTCCTGGAGCTATAAATTACAGTGGCATTGTCCCATATGGGTCAGTCACATTTAGGTGGAAATATACTTCACAATGTCGTGCTGCTACTGTTTAATTCTCGCTCAGAGATATATTATTGCT
>NC_068988.1:81488915-81491378 GCF_001194135.2 Octopus bimaculoides
ATATATATATATATATATATATATATATATATATATACACACACACACACACACATACATATGTACATATATCATCAGTGGATCATATATCTGAAAAAGAAGCATGCTCTAAAGTATAGAACTGTAATGTATTTACATGCTGTTAAATGTAGATTGACCAATGATTTTGCATTCCTAAAGTGCTTAGCTTTATAGACAACTCATCAGACTCTAATGGAGGAGGGCGTATATCTTGCAGTTAAATATCTGTCCAATCATATGTCGAGTGACCAGTGGTTCTGTGTCCATAAAGCATTTAGCTTTATGGATGATTTGTCAGACTCTAATGGCACGCATGCACGTGCACACACACACGCACACACACATCATTGTCGTCATCATTGATAAAATAAAGTGCCAGTCAAGAACTGAGGTTAATATTATTGACTAGCTCCCACCTTCCTCAGTAACTGTTGGCTTTGTGCCAAAATTTCGTTATTATTATTGGGTTCAAATTTCATTAATGTCAGTTTTACTTTTATTCCTGTGGCAGTTGTTGAAATAAAGTGCTAGTCTAGTACTGGGGATAATATAATTGACTAACACCTTCTCTTCAAGATTTATGGTATTTTGCCTAAATCAAAAACTATTATTATTTGATAAGCTGGTAGAATTATCAGAGCAGTGGACAAAAAGCTTTGCTGTATTTCTTCTGGTTCCTTACATTCTAAGTTCAAATTCTATTGAGGTGAACTTTGCCTTTCATCCTTTTAGGGTCAATAAAATAAAATACCAATATTGATGCAGTTGACTAACAACCACTTCCTCAAAATTCCAGGCATTTTGCCGAAATTAGAAACAAATTAGAAGCAATTATTGATTTAGTTAAATAGCTATGACTGGTTATGATGGCTATTTGGTGGATAAGTGGCTAAAGAATTCAAGGTTTGTATCCCATCACTGGTGATTGTTTTCAATCTAGACACATAACATTGAAATAGTTTACCAAGCTGTAAATGGGTACTGTAGTTCTCACTAATCACTTGTAAATGGCAGGAATGCTCTATAATTTACAACTCCTTTGTTAGATCAAATTCTCCACCCTTTCATCATGATATTTCTATTGATATACATCGTTGGTGTTTCATTTAATTTTGAAAATAAAAAGGTATTTAGTAAAATATGTTGTTATTAAGTTGGTGTTCAGAAGAAATTTTAACATGAAATTTTGAAGGAAGGTTTTAATTTAGTTTATTCTAAAACAGGAAGCTTGTCTCATAGAATCAAGCATCGTCCAAGAAGTTGGTATCAAGCTGGTATCAAAAGAGTTTTAACAATCTCTATTTAATAATAATCAATATAAATGTTGGTTTGATAGCTGATTTCTTCAGTCATACTTTACAACATAGAGAATTAACACAAGGGGTGCAGGATAAATATTTAATAACTTTCTGAGAAAAAATTTTTCCCAATTCAATTTTGCAAGGGTAGGTTTCGGCAAGTGTCTTCTACTATAGCCTCAGGTTGACCAAAGCTTTGTGAGTGGATTTGGTAGATAGAAACTGAAAAAATCCCATTGTGTGTATATATATATATATATATATATATATCATCATCATCATCATCATCATCATCGTTTAACGTCCGCTTTCCATGCTAGCATGGGTTGGACGAGATATATATATATATATATATGTGTATAATAAAAATTCAGGGTACAGTATACACCTGCTTGCAAACAGGTTCATATTATGTCCTCACTTTTTGTTATATATTTTGCTTATTTGAATTATGCTTGCTGGCTACTTTATCACTATTTTTATAGATAATGATAACTTATTTGAATTTTAAATTTATACTTGCTCACTGACGTTTGCTTGGAAGTTGCAGGGTCTTCAGTTGAACAATGTGCACGGAAAGGTAAATATGTTTTTTGAAATAGTTTATGTAGTAAGCCTAGCTGATGAGTTTTAAGCGTTGGTTTGACACAGAAAGCAAAATCAATTGATACTACGATGTTTATGATCTTATTTGTATTTTACTAAATATATTTTACAAGTGGGAGGACTGTTTCAGAGAAATATATTTGCTATATTCACTGTGCATGTTTACATATAGTGAGCAATGCATGGTTTTGGAGGGCTTTAAATCCTGTTTCAAGCAAACAGATGCATATTGTACTCTGACTTTTTATTATATATTTTGTTTGCTTGAATTATGTTTTCTGGTCACTTTATCATTATTTTCATAGATAATAATAACTTATTTGAATTTTAAATATATATATATGTATATATATTTATCTGTGTGTGTCTTTGTGCCTGTGTTTGTCCCCACCACCATCGCTTGACAACCGATGTTGGTGTGTTTATGTCCCTGAAACTTAGTGGTTTGGCAAAAGAGACCAATAGAATAAGTACTAGGCTTACAAAGAATAAGTCCTGGGGTCGATTTCTTTGACTAAAGGCGGTGCTCCAGCATGGC
>NC_068988.1:81491388-81502019 GCF_001194135.2 Octopus bimaculoides
ACTAGGCTTACAAAGAATAAGTCCTGGGGTCGATTTCTTTGACTAAAGGCGGTGCTCCAGCATGGCCGCAGTCAAATGACTGAAATGTGTAAAAGAGTAAAAGAATATTTCATTATTTTGTATAAACATCAAAGTTATTTTCATGGTGACAAAAGTATACTTCCAAAGTTACCTGTCATATGATGGATAACACTCAAGTAATAATAATTCTTTCTACTAAAGACACAAGGCCAAAAATTTTTGAAGTGCGGGATACTTGATTACATTGACTGATACTTATTTTATTGACCTCAAAAGGATGAAAGGCAAAGCTGAAATGGACAGTATTTGAACTCAGAACATAAAACCAGAAAAGGTTTCACTAAGCATTTTGTCCAGAATGCTAAAGATTTCAACCAACTCACCACCTCTACTTTAATAATAATAATAACAAGCTTATTGTACTCTGAGCTCAGATACTCTACAACTTGAAAAGGAATATATTGTGTGGCTGGCTGGTTAACTGTACAGGCACTATATAGATTTACTCTCGTGGATTATAAGGACTTACTCTTAACATATATTTAGTTGATTTATATGATAAATACATCTCTATCAATAATTATTGGTAATAGCACTAGCATTAACCATTGATTTTGGATGAATAATTTCCATAATGTATCTTTTTATTAACATATTCTAATACTCTGAGAAATTAAGGAAGATAAGACATTTAGAAATTGATTTTATTTTTAAATATATATAACCCATTCTGTTTTATAAATCAACAACATTGAAAGGAAGTCACATGAAACTGGGCAACTTTGAAAAAGTAACTAGCTTAATGAAAATTGAAAAAAATAATTAACATCAAATATTAAAAATTCTTTTTCTTTTTGTAATTTCTAATTAGTAAAATACTAATTGAAGAAGTAAATCTCAAAGAAACGGTCATTAGATTGAATGTAATCGCTTAAATACTGGAAACAGAAGATAATTATTTAAAAACTGTTTTTCACCTAATTTCTAATGAAACCAGAAAAATTATACTATCAGTGAATAGCTTAGCCTAACCTAATTTTGAAGAAATCCTAAATGTAGTAATTAAAAAGTAGAATTATATGATTGATCTTCAAGCTGTTTTATTTTTAGCATCTTCCTCCTGTCTTCCATCAATATGCGATGTGAGTCTGTTTCCCACCTCTGAATAAATTTTTTCAAATTTTCTTTTTTTGTATGAATTTAAATCTGAAAGAATTTTCACAAAAGATTGTTTTTCTTGAATGATTTTTCTAATTTCATTGAAAACTCGGCAAAATTAAGTTACATTTTTCAAATGTTCTGAGAATATCTGCTCCAATTAAATATCAATTTAAATATATTGAGAAAGGGAAATTATGCTATTGCCTGCTGAAATATGTCAGGTTTTTAGTAAATGTCCATATTTTTCCATATCCTAATATTATCATCAATGTTGTCTGCTTCTGGGGTTATGGTATCAAATCTAAAGTTTATTTAATTTTGCTAGCATATTTTGAGTGCATCTTTGGTTTTTAGAATACTAACATTCTAACCCTGTATGACTTAAAAATTGACTTAAAAAATTGGTCTCAGTTGTGTCAGGAATGGCATTTGGCTGTAAAACCGTCACAAATAAATACAACATTCATATATATATGTAGATGCATATGTCATACATAACATATGTACATACACATATACATGCTAACATGCATACATGTATGCATGCATACATACAAACATACATACACAGCCACACACATGCATTCATGCATACATGCATGTATGCATGCATTCATGCACACATATATACATACATATATACACACATGCATGCATGTATGCATCCTTCCATCTATGATACATCCATACATATATGATGGCTGCCTGCAACTTGATTTTCAGCAATGCCGTTGCTTGGATGTTCTCTTTACATGGACAACATGGATATTGTTTTTCAGACATGCTAGGGACCAATGGTCTTTTGCTCTGATGTGGATGATGGACACATCGTGCAGCAGGTATTCAGAAAGCTTATCACCCTTGCTGATACTTAATTTTTGTTTCATCATAGAATTTTTCATTCAGTATTTTGCCTTTTTCAGCTATGGCCAGCCATAGTGTGCAACACATAACAGATATGTATGTATGTATGTATGTATGTATGTGTGTGTATGTATATATGTATGTATGTGCGTGTGTATGTATGTACATATGTTCGTATGTATATATGCACGTATGTATGTATGTATGTATGTGCATGTATGTATATATGTATGTATGTATGTTAGTATGCATGTATGTATGTTTGATGCATGATGTATGTTTATATCTATGGTTTCCTTCATATATTTCAAATTAATAGCCTAAACTTAAAGTAATTTAAAGTAAACAGCAGATGATTCCTCTGCTAACATAGCTTCCCTAATTATTCCTTTTTATGAAAGAGATATTCTAAAAGACAACTAATGATATTTTTTAAACTTTAAAGCATCAATTGACACACTTTATTCATTTTCCAACTTTCATCTTGTGCAAAGAATTAATGTAAATGCCATCTTTATTCCAGAAATCATTTATGGAATTTTTCGATTGGACACTTTCATTTGAAGGAAAAATCTTTCTAGTTAATTACATTTTGAAGTCAGTAATCTAGGAAGATCAACCCCATTTTCTTGAGAGCCCAGTAACTAATTAAGTTAAGCAGATTCTCTTAAAGATCAATTTATTTATTGCAAAAGGTGAAAACGTAGTTTCAGTGACATCTTTGTACGATAAATACAAAATGAAACACAACTTCTCTGAGATCAAAAATTTGGCATTTAAAATCCTGTAGAAATATATAAATAAGATTGCTAAGCACCAGATAAACTTGATATCCCGCCTACTACTTATTTTATTGAGTTTATTGATTGGTTACCACATAAATTAATGAAGAAACACCTACCTACCTCAACGTGATCCTTGACGATCTTGAAATAAATTCCTTCTGTCCGCCATGATCAGCATAAAGGCGACCACAGATTTTTTCAGCTGGTACTGTAGAGGGATCAGCAAACCCATCATAGATTTTTAGAGCTGCCTCTTCACAATACACTGAGTTGGGAGGGAGTTAAAATATTAACATAAGTATTAGTTCATTGAAGTGATTTCAGATAACAAAAAAAGATATTTGTTAACATTATTGTGTCATTAATTAACAGGAATATAAAGCAGCAGGTGCAAAAGAATGTGTAAATTTAGTAACAAAAATTACTGGGATTATAGAGGAAATCTAACAGGCAACCGATTATTAATGATCATTCTTCCATAGTTTCCAAACCCATAATTATTTTCTCTTGTTAATTAACCATATGGTTAATTAACAGTATCTATGAAGAATTATTTATATATTAAATGTATTTGATATATGAACACGTGCATTCACTCATACATACATATATGCATACATGCATACATACCTATACCTGCATATAGTCACTCATAGATACATACATACACACTTAAATACATGCATTCATGCTTATATACTTTTGCATGTATATATGTATGTATGTATGCATGTATGTATTACAAATACACATATGCATACACACATATTTATTTATAAATTAGAAAGTCAATGAACACAAAAAGAAAGAAAATGACACAGGAAGAATAAGTTTTAACCAGCATTGTATTAGTTTAATACTCACAAAGAAGGCAAAAGATCTTGTCATTTCAGATACTACTCCTTCATCAGGAGAAAGATTGAGAAGAAAATTGTAGAAGGAGTGTGAATAGGAAAATGTGATTGCATGGAAAAAGCACCCCAACTCCTAAAAAAAACAACTGGGTTTGGGACCAGGTGGGAAAGTGGTTCTATGAGGGGAGGGGTAGGATATATGCATATATAGTTGTGTATCTGTGTACTGAAATAGGTACAGCAAGGAAGGAAGAATGTATATGCGGTTTGGAGGTACTCTGTGTTTTGTGATTCTTTGCTGGACATTCAACTAAAGGCTGTATTACAAAGCACAATATATATATTTTCTGAATATGGAGATCAGAACAACCTGACATAACAAATTCAGTTATCTTTATGATAATTAAAAATTCTAATTATGAAAGAACATGTCTTTAGCAAAAAAATAAAACAAATAAAACCTATCACCTTATATAAATGCATTTATACATATTTGTGTGTATGTGTGCATGAATTCTTTTATTCTTTTACTTGTTTCAGTCATTTGACTCTGGCCATCCTGGAGCACTGCATTGGAGGGTTTTAATTGAGCAAATCAAGCCTAGGACTTATTTTTTTTAAAGCTTAGTACTTATTCTATTGGTCACTTTTGACATAAACACACCAACACCAGTTGTCAAGTGGTAAAGTGGGGACAAACACAGACACAAAGACACACACACACATACGAAGAATCAAAATAAGCAACAAGATATCAAGTAGTGATGCAGTACGACCGTTTCAAGGGGCTCCATTTAATTGAACAATGCAGTCATTACATCAATTTAAATGCAGTGCCATCTTCAGCTGCACAAATAAATAAATAGAATTTTAACCAGTAGGGCACATTAATTTAAATTTTCTCAAATATTTTAACAGAAACTGAGTTCTAGAAGTGCTGTGTGTTCCACCCACTTGTTATGCTAAAACTTTTCCCACACCCTACCCCAACAAACCAAACTACATCATTTTTCTTCCTTACACTTCCTCTTTCACATGCACTATACTTATGCTTATCTCTCCTCTTGCTCCCCACTCCTGTCCTCACAGCCCTGCTCACTGTATCATTGCTATCCTGTTATCCCCCACCCAGTCTATATACCCAGGTCCCCTCCCACCACCCTTTACATTCATGTGAAGTCCCTACTCCCTACTCATGCACCTTTGGCAATACCCTGTCATTTATATCTGATCCCTGTACCTTGAGGGTATGGCTTGGCACTCTGCCACCATCTATCTCTCTCTTGCTCTATTCTACCATCCTGTTTCTATTCCAATCCCTGTTCCTTATGCGTTTATCCTGGTAGTTTGCCACCATCTTTCTCCAGCTCTTTCTTACACTCTCACACTCTCATTCTCTTCCACTCTTTCTCTCTTTCTGTTGCTCTCTCCTTCTGACTGGTACTACTCATTTTTGCTAGCTAAGTGGACAGGGGCAATGTGAAATAAAGTGTCTTGCTCAAGGACACAGCGTGCTGCTACATAACAAACTCATGACCTTATAATCGTGAACCGAATATTCTAACCACTAAGCCACACTAATGTATGTGTACATATGCGTGTGTGTGTGCATGTGTGTGCATGAATGCTGATATTTCACACTTGTCACTGCTCGTGCAAGCAGTGACTACGTTGACATTACTTGTTGTCATTATAGTTGGTTGCACTGTACTTTCAGAAACCTACTGAATAAAGAAACAACTGGCTTGTGAATAACAATACTCAAAGGTTGGTAACAGAAAGAGCATCTGGCAGTTATATCCTGCTTCAAAATAACTCCCCATCCATCTAACCCATGAAAAATCAGACATTATACAGCCGGTCACACATATATAAAGCACCATGAAAAATTTTAATTTTTAAGTTACCTCAACATTCACATCAATCTCTAAAATCACAAACATTAAACAATTAAACAAACATTAAAGAAAATCTCATCAAGTACTGTCAATATACACATTAGTTTTGTATTTGTGAATAAACAAAACACAGCTAATACAAACAGCATAACTCCATCTTCAAACTGGTGAAAATAAAAAGAAAAAATACAAAGAGAAAATGTAGCAGACATGTGAATGAATTTTTGATATGAGTTTTACCAAAATTGCTCAAAAGATTCGATATATAAACAGCATTGCAATCAATTTAGATTCTGAATTGAAATGGAGATTAGAAAAGGCAAAACCAAAGGAAAGGAGAAAGCGTGTTGAGATAAAATGTGTTTCCATCATCTTTGTCAGGAATTATGGAGACAAATTGAAGAAAACTTTTTCTACACATGGTTAAAAAATGTGACTGCTGCCACCACCATTACTACTACTACTACTACTGCTGCTGCTGCTGCTAGTACTGTTACAAACCATCACCACCAACCAACCAACCAATTAACCAACCAACCAACCAACCAGCCGACCAACCAGCTGACCAACCAGCCAGCCAACTACTTCCCTGACATCACTCCAATCAGCCTTGATACATATTTAACTCCTACCAAATCAGTATGAAGAGGTGTTCTTTATGATTAACCTCATCTTTCATCTTCTAGTTCCCACATTTTATTGTAATCAACTTCAAGTTAATATGATCAGTAGTTATACAAACAGTTAAGTAGTGTCGACTAACATGATTTAATGATGAGATCATAAAACAGAAGTATTGAGGAAAAAATATTGATATTAACCAATGGCTAATATCGTTGGATTGGTGCAATCATTAATCGTTCAAACAAAATTTCTGGCAGTATTTAGTTACAGCCATTGATAATTGAGTTCAAATCTCATCAGTGTTAACTTTTGTCATACTGGGGGAGCAGGGGGTCATTAAAGAAACATCAGTAGAGTTTTGGGTTTAACTAATCAACTCTATCAATGCCATGAATTTCAGGCCATGTCTTTATAAAAAAATTAATTTCATTTCATTTTTTCTGGCAGGTTTGAGGAGGCAACCCCAGGTATGTTTAGGTATTATTCTGACCTCATTAGTTGGAGCAGTGATGAATTAAGCATCATGTACAAGGTTGTGTATTTGTTAGTTAAGTTGCTAACAAGAAATAATTACACAGTTAAGAAAAAAGCATGACATTAGACTAACACTAATATTATCTTTTTTTTCTGGTAATACAGGAGGTAGTCTAGGACATATTTAAGTTTTATTCTTAAACAAGTGTCATGAAATGGCAAGAGTATGATGAAACACTATAAAAACATCAGCCATTTACTGTTGTGTCTAAATCTACCTCCAACTATCTTCAACACTTCATCTTGACCTCACACATGCACATACACACGCACACACACACACACACACACACACACACACACACACACACACAGTACACCATTCATTTGTTGATAGAATCAATGAAACAGCCTGCTCATGAAATTAACGTGCAAGTGGCTGAGCACTCCACAGACACGTGTACCCTTAACGTAGTTCTTGGGGATATTCAGTGTGACAAGGCTGACCCTTTGAATTACAGGCACAACTGAAACAGGAAGTAAGAGTGAGAGAAAGTTGTGGTGGAAGAGTACAGCAGGGTTCGTCACCATCCCCTGCCGGAACCTCGTGGAGCATTAGGTGTTTTCACTCAATAAACACTTAAGATGCCCGGTCTGGGAATCAAAACCGTGATCCTATGACTGCGAGTGTGCTGCCCTAACCACTGGGCCATTGTGCCACCACGATTCATACATACATTTATACACAGACACACACACAGACACACCCACACACAGACACACCCACACAGACACACACACAAATACATGCAAACAGAGATGTTTGTGTGTATGAATACAAGCATGAAAAAGTAAAGAAATTTGATTTGCTGTCATGAGGTCTTGGGTTTGATTCCAATGCAGAGTATAATGGGTAAGAACCTTTAACAACAGTCTTAGATTGACCGACTGATGTGGTTAGTACTGGGTTATTGGAAACTGTATAGAAGACTGTCAGATGGATTGAATCAGTAATTCAAAGGACCAGCCATGTCAAATCCTCTGTCATACTCATTAATGCCAAGAGTAGACATGATTGTGGGATATGCAGCCACTTAGTAATTTAACAAATAAGTTCAGTTGATTAAACAATTAAAAGCCCATTATTGGAACCAACAGGATTTTTATCGCGCGCGCGCGTGTGTATGTGTGTGTGTTGTATGACTGGAAAGATGACATCTAAATGAAAAGCATGAAAATATAGATATTGCTATTTAATAAAAGCCAATATATATGTTGTTTAGATGTTGAGTTCTTTAGTTATACTTAATATCATATAGAGAGTGGTAGAGACAGAGAGAGACAGAGAGAGAGAGAGAGTAAAAAAAAAAAGTTACAGTGAGAGGTAACATAAAAGAAGCAGGTTAAATGTCATAACTTTTTAAGAGATACACACTTTTTAAATGAAATTTTGCAGATATAGATTTCCAATAGAATAAATTGTGATTATGTTGAGAGATTTTAGAAAAGTCGTGTGAAGAAGGGCTGATCTCTAACAGCAGGGGGGAACCTGTAGAAGAGGGAGACCCAGGAATATATGGGATGAGGTGGTGAAGCATGATCTTTGAACATCGGGCCTCACGGAGGCAATGACCAGTGACCAAGACCCTTAGTGATATGCCGTGCTTGAGAAGACACATCAAGTCAAGAGAAGTCATAGTTGTGGCAGTTGTCAGTGCCATGTAACTGGCACCCATGCTGGTGACATATAAAAAGCACTTTTTGAGTGTTGGGTCTCACGGAGGCAATGACAAATGACTGAGACCTTAGGCAATCTGCTGTACTTGAGAAGAAGACCCATCAAGCCAAGTGAAATCATAGTTGTGGCAGCTACTGGTGTCACACAATAGGCACCCATGCCAGTGGCATGCAAAAACATCCATTACACTCTCAGAGTGACTGGCATTCGGAAGGGCGTCCAGCTGTAGAGACCATGCCAAATCAGACTGGAGTCTGGTGCAGCCCGTCAGCTTACCAGCCCTGGTCAAACCATCTGGCCCACGCCAGCATGGACAATGGACATTAAATGATGATGATGATGATGATGTAGATAAACCATCAAAAGGCATAATACTGTGGTTTTTGTCTGAGAGAAAATCTTTTCATAGGCATGTTGTGATAAATACACAATATATATCAGAAAAAGGCAAACATCATTTCAGCAGTGACTCAATTGTGTTTTTAGAATTATAACATATATTTAGTGCAAATGTACAAATAAGAAATTTGCATTATTTATTTTAAAGTAGTAAGAATTTTTCTTTCGATAATTAACATTCATTTCATCATTTTGTGTTATTACCAAGAAATTTGATTAAAGTTAAATTAAAGTCATTGTATGTATGCCACATTTCTTTGTATTCCTCTTGTAGCCAAAGTATACATCAAAGTTACCTGTCACATGATGGCTAACACTCACCACCACCACCACCACCACCACCACCATCGTTTTGATGTCCATTTCTCCGTAAATACATGGAATGGATGGAATTTGTTGATACATAGCATGAAGACAGTATCATCCCTGTATAGACTAACTCCCAACTTAGGAAGCCAGGATTTGATTTGGGATAGGATATATACTCCAACTAGATCCATGCCTTGAGCAGAGTCATTAGATCCCATTTCTGTATCAAAGAAATCCACCCTTTCTGTTCAGCTCCAAAGTTTGTCATCGAAATCTACCATAATTCCTCATGCATCTAATATAATTTTCTATCTCTGATCTAGACAAACCTGAATTCCACATAGCAAAAATTAAGGCCTTATTTAGAAGAATAGGATTAATAGTGGAGTAATAGCTAGTTATGTGTAGTTGCTTAAATTTATTACTTTAATTTATCACTAGTTCTTTAAAGAAGCTGAATACTACCTGAGTGTCAGACCACAAAGACAGTCTAATTTTAGATTTAAGGATTAATATTACCTTATCGAAAATAGTTTTGCTAATCCTGCCTATATCTGATTTGGAAGGGTGTATCAGTCTAACTTTGAGGTTGATATCAAAATTATTTTTAAGGTCTTTTAAATATATTCTTGCTTCTCTAGGGGTATATGGCTCTGTTTTGTCTTCGATTCCTAGTCTAGTGATGATGTTGAATCTCTTATAATTAGATTTATTAGTGTATTTTTAGGTGCATGTTTGTACTTACAACATAGTTCTTCTCTAATTAATTCCTCCTATAGTTCAGTATTTGCATTGTAATGATTACTTATGCACACACACACTATCTCTGTGTGTGTGTGTGGGTGTGGGTGTGTGTGCATGTGTGTGTGTTGAGCTTCTTCAGTTCTTCTACCAAACCCACTCACAAAACTTTGGCTGTTATGAGGCTATAGAAGAAGACACATGCTTAAAGTATACCACACACTGGAATTGAACCCAAGACCATATGGTTGGGAAACAAGCTTCTTACCCATGCATCTATACATACAAGTTGCAATATAACAGAGACTATAGGAAAGTTGAAGATGGAAGCAATTTAGTAATAATTCGCATCAAATAATGTAAATGCAGATAATGACTGGTGGTAGTGGTGATGATGGTGGTGGTGGTGGTGGGACATGTCTAGTAAAGTGTAAATGCAGATTGTTTTTGAAAGAATTTGGTATTAAGGATTATTTTTAACTCCCTCTCTCTATTTTAAACCCTTTCTCTCTATCACTCTCATTCTCACTCGCAATCTTCTCCTCACTGATTGTCTCACCCATACACTTTCCACCTCGCTTCCTCTCCTCTCTCCTTCTCTGTGTGTGCATGTGTGTATGTGTGTGTGTGTGTGCATATATATGCATATATATACACACACACACACACATTTATATATACATATATACATACACATGTGTGTATATATATACATAGAATTATATATATATATATATATATATATATATATATATATATATAT